>NC_085136.1:63176419-63243942 GCF_035046485.1 Aedes albopictus
TCCTCCGATTTGAGGATTTCTCCAAAAAAATTCTCCGCCGATTCACAAAGTTTTCTTCAAGCTTTTTTTTTAAAGAATTTCTGCAGAAAATATAACAAAGGCTTCTCCTAAAATTCTTTAAAAAAGGAAGTTCTCCAAGGGGTTCTTTAAGGATTATTTAATAAGTTTCACTCTTCCAAACAATTTCCCGAGATTGTTTTCAGTTGTTTTTGCAAAGGTCCATCCATTAATTCTTCCAATCATCTCCACAGGTATACTTCCAAATAATTCTCCAAAATTTCTAGGATTTTCTCAGAAATCCTTTCAAGGACTCTTCTCGGCACTCTTTTGAAGATGTATCCAGGAATGCGTGCGATAATTTCTCCGAAAGTTCTTCCAAGAATTTCCCCACGATTTTTTTTTCTGTTTTGTGAAAAAAAATCTTACGAGGCTTCTTTTCAAGAATTCTTCCACGGATATCGGCGGGATTTTTTTTGAAGATATTTTTGGAATCCTTCCAAGGATCTCATCGAAAATTCTTTCGGGATTTTCTGCCCAAACTACTGGAGAAATTTTTGGTAAGAATCCTTAGAATTGTGCTTGAATGGGTTTCTGCAGGAATCTTAGAAGATTTTGTAGAGGAATTCAAGAATAATTCCCGAAAGATTTCTGCAGAAAATTCTTGAAAAAAAACGCAATCGTTTCGGGGAATCCTTGGAAAAATTCCTGGAGAAGTCTTTTAAAATCAATCCTAAGCATTACGCAGATTCCTGGAGAAATTCTTGCAGATGTCTTTGGAGATGTTCAAGGATAAATCCTGTAATAAATTATTGGAGTTATTCCTAGGACAATCCTTAGAATTCTGTTGGAATACTTTGTGGAAAGAAAAAGATTCCTAGAAGATTGCTTGGCGAAAGTCCTGGAGGAATCCATACAGGAATTTTTGAAAAAGAAGCTGAAGGAATTCTTATAGGAAGATATGTGATAAATTCCAGAAAAAATGTATGATCCGTATCAGGATTCCTGGGGGAATATATTATTGAAAAATGTTTAGAGGGATAATTAAAGATATTCCAGCAAAATTCATGGAAACAGCCTCGAGGAAGTTGTGAAAATCGGGCAAAGTCCTGTAGAAATCCTTGCAGAAATTCATTGAGAAAATGAATTTGATGGAGGGATTCTGCAAGAAATTTATAAAAGTTGCCCTTGGTGGAATTTTGAGAATTTCGTTTTCTGATCAAATCGAGTAGATTTTAAGAATTTCCGAAAAAAAAACTTGTATTTTGAGAGTATCCTGGAGGAATTATTGGAGAAACTCCTAGATGATTAATTGCAGGAATACCTAGGAATACCTACTAGGAGGTATTCCTGGAATAGCCCTTCGAGAACTCCTGAAAAATTCTCAGAGAATATTTGGGAAGATTTTATGGAAGAACTCTTGCCAACATTACTGTAGCAACTCCAGCATCGATTCTGAGTGATATTTCTGGAAGAATTTCTGGTGAACTCCTGAGAAAATTTCTGGGGGAACTTTGCCAGGAGCTCGGCAGAAAGTTGCCCTAACAACTCCACACTGAATTCCTTGGACATCTTGTAGAAGTTTCACCGGGGATTCACCCAGGGATTCCATAGGAAATTTTTCTGCGAGTTCCTTCCGAGAATTCTTCCAGAAGTTACCTTAGAAATTCAAGTTTTGTTTCGTCATTTTTCCAAAAATTCCTTCGAAACTTATTCTAGTAAATCCTTCGTGATCTGCTTCTGAAGTATCTCCGGAATCTGTTTTCAAAAGTTTCTCCGGGTATTGTTAGTTTCTGAAAAAAAAAATCAAGAAATACTTCACAGAATTCCCCCAAGAGCTTGTCCAGGAAAATCCGAGTACTATTCCAGAAGCTCTTCTGGATATTTCTTCAAAAGATCCACCAGAAATTCCTGTAGAAATTACACCGGGAACTCCAGAAAGTTCACCGGGAACTTGTAGGAATACCTAGAGGATTACTAGGAGGAATTCCTGGAATAGTCCTTCGAGAACTCCTTAAAAATTCTCGGAGAATATTCAGGAAGAATTTTTGGAAGAACTCTTGCCATCATTATTGTAGCAACTCCAGCATAAATTCTGGGGGATATTTCTGGAAGAATTTCTGGCGAACTCCTGAGAAAATTTCAGGGGCAACTTCTAAACTAATTTCGGAAAAAGGCCCAGAAGAGCTGCCGGAGGAATTACTATATGAATTTCTGGAAAACCAACGAAAACAATTTCTGGAGAAATTTCTGGAAGAATTTTTGGAACAATACCTGGAAACATCCCCCAGAGAAACTTCTGGAAAATACTCCAGTGCGACTTCCGCAAGAATTCCAACAGCAACGCTCTGAAATATAACTAGAAACATTACTGGAAGAATTATCATCAGTATCAGTATGACTTCCGGAAAAACTTTTCGGAAAACTTCTAGAAGAAACTCCGCAAAAGTTTTTGTAAGAATTATGCAATTCTGGAAGAAATCATGCACTGAGGAATTTTTCAAAGAAATCCTGAGAAAAATCACCGAAAAACGTTTGCAAGAATATCTGAATGATTGCCCGGCGAAACTCCAGGAATGCTTTTCGGACAAGTATTCCCCAAAAAACTTCAAGAATTTTTGAGAAGAAAAAAAAAATCAAAAATAAGAAAATTCTAGAATTTTGAATTTTTGAAAAAAAAAGAAATTTCTCGAGACAAATCTGGTTAAGCTATGGATGGATGAATTCTCGCAGGAACATCTGGAAGAATTTCCGGAAGAACTTCTGGAAGTATTTTCAGAGCTACTCCTTCGAAAACTTCTCAAGAAACTTCTGGAAGAACTTACTTTTTGAACACGATCTGATGACAATGGGTATTATGAGCATAAGGATCAATGTGTCGAGATTTAGTCAGAGGGTGAGGTTGTTGCAACCGAATAAAAATCCGAAGAATACACTTTCAAACTAAACGTCTCTAGCAACGTCTTTATTTCATTTTATTTCAGAGCAGATCATTTACACGAGAAAGGTTTTAAACCCATGACCGTAAGTACCACTGGTTTTAGTCTTCATCCGAACTATCATCATCATCTCCAGAAGAAGACTCTTCACACTGCACCGGTTGCTGCTTCTTCCTACCCTTTTTCCCGCCGTCCAACCGTTCCTCCAGTGATGCTAGCGATTCAGCAGTTTGTGCGTTGATTTGCCTCTGCTTCTTCATGAATTTCCGGCTCTTTTTGGATTGCTTTTCCAAAGCACCGGTACGGCTCTGCAGTTCCCTGAACTGTTGTACCGCTCCGTGGTTCACTTCCTGCTGCTCACGGTAGAACCCTTGCAGCACATCGTACGTCCTGTCCTGGTTGCGGGCAAGTCGGTCCAACTCGTTGTTGGAACATCCTGCGTCAGCCTTTTCGGTAGCCAAACTTCGAAGCAGCAAATCTGCAGCCGTTCCAATCACTGGAACCAAAGGAAGTAAGCTGGCCATTCCGATGCGATGGTACTTGAGCTTGAGCTTGTTCTCAAATTAAAAACCTTTTCTAGTTTGAGTTGTGTTCGCAGCGAGGGATGCTCACCGATTGAGCGAGTCCATCGCAGGAGGCCTGCTTTTATACGTGATCGATGACTCATCAACAGCCCGACACACCCTCTCACACCTCTCAGAGAGAGTATGTAAAATTTTTGTTCTCTTTGGAGTTTGCTCGAGTTTACTAGCAGGAAAATATGTATTCAGCGTTGAATTTTGCAAGGTGACGTCACGAATGAACGTTTGGTGCATTCTTATTCGTCCCTTCCTTTTCTCTCTTACGTGAATTCTCAAGTTCATCTCATCGGAGCGGGAGATGATGAAAGAATACGAATGTTTCCGTCATGATGCTCGTTCATGATGATGCTCGCGAATGCTTGTTTCATCTTTTGGCGGTGAAAAATCCAACATTCTCACCGTCCTGTGACGGCCACGATTCATAACAGCACTTAGTCAACGTTGTTTTGAAAGCTGTCAATTAAAAAAAAAGAAAAAAAAATCTGTGGAACATCTCCAGAATAAAGAAAGTTTTTCAGGAGTTTTACTGGTAATTTTTATAGAAATTGCACCGGGAAATATTCCAGAATCTTTGCCGGGAACTCCTGCAGGAGTTCCACCGAGAATTTACATTAAATTCCTACCTAAAAGTTTCGGAATTTCCGTAGCACAGTGATTTTACAGGCACATATGAAGTGAAACTAGCTTGGAGTTCAAATCCAGAAGCTCCACTGAATGTTCATCCAAGAGAACCACCAGGAATCCCTGTAGAAGTTAAGTTAAGTTAAGAAGTTAAGGAATTCCTCAGGAAATTCTTCCCAAGAGTTCCTTCCGGGCATTCTTCCGGAAGTTCCCCGAGAAATTCTTCAAGTTTTTGCCGGAAATTCTTCTAAAAATTCCTTCGAGAACTCTTCCGAAAATTGCTCCGAAATCTTCTCCAGTAATTCCTCCAGAAACTGTTCCAGGAGTTTCACCGAAAATTGTTACTTGCAGTTGAATTAAGAGTTCTCACAGAAATTCCAGATTCTCCGAAAATTTTTCAAGGAATTTCTTGTATAATTCTTCCAGGAGCTTGTCCAGGAAAATCCGAGTTCCACTCCAGAAACTCCACTGGACATTCTTCTAAGAGATCCGCTAGGAATCCTCGTAGAAGTTACACTGGGAACTCCAGGAATTCCGCTGGGCAGTTCTACAAGAATTTGAATGGAACTCTTGTAGAAGTTCCACCGGGAATTCCTCCAGGAATACCATACGAGATTCTTCCCGAAGTTTCCCCAGAAATTCTTCCACAGGTGTTGTTTCGGAAATTCTTCTGGAAATTTCTTCCAGAGTTCTTCCAAAAATTCTTCCGTGGTCTTCTCCTGAAGTTTCTTCAGAAATTGTTACTTGCAGTTGTATCTAGAACTCTTACTAAAATTTTAGTTTCTCCAAACATTTTCAGGGAATTCCTCGTAGAATTCTTCCAAGAGCTTGTCCGGAAAATCTGAGCAACGTTCCAGAAGCTCCAGTGGATATTCTTCTAAGACATCCACTAAGAATCACTGTGTAGAAGTTATACCGGGAGCTCGAGAAGTTTCAGCTGAAACTTTTCCAGGGAGCTCGGCAGAGAAATGCCCTAGGAACTCCACACTGAATTCCTTGGAAATCTTGTAGAAGTTTCACCGGGGATACCTCCAGGGATTCTACTGGAAATTTTTCCCAAGAGTTCCTTCCGAGCATTCTTCCGGAAGATACCCTAGAAATTCTTCGTGATCTTCTTCTGAAGTATCTCCGGAATCTGTTTTCAAGAGTTTCTCCGGGTATTGTTACAGATTCTCCAAAAAAAAAAAAACGAAAAAAAATCAAGAAATTCTTCGCAGAATTCCCTCAAGAGCTTGTCCAGGGAAATCCGAGTACTATCCCAGAAGCTCTGCTGGATATTTCTTCAAGAAATCCACCAGAAATTCCTGTAGAAGTTACACCGGGAGCTCCCGAAGGTTTACCGGGAACTTTTTCAGGAATTCCACCGGAAGTTGTCCTAGCCGTTTCACACGGAATTCCAGGGAGCTCTTGAAGAAGACTTACAAGGAATTCTTCCAGAAGTTCTAACAGAAAACTTTTCCACGATTTTCGACCGAACGTTCTTCCGGAGGTTTCCTCAGAAATTCTTCCACATATTTTTTCCGGAAATCCCTTCGAAAGTTCTTCCAAAATGCCAGATGAAAATTCTGGAATTTCTGTAAGAGGGTTCCTTCAGGAATCACCGAGAGTTTCTCCAATTTTCTTTCAGAATTTCCCTCGTGAACTCTTTCGATAGTAAACTCTTCCAGGATCTTTTCAATAGCTCCTGGATTTTTCCTGGAATTTCAGTAGAAATTACTCCAGGAGTTCCACCTGGGATTTGTAAAGGAACTCTACCTGAGATTCCTTAAGAAAACCCTCCAGGATTTTTTTTCTTGAACTCCACTTGAAATTCCTACAGGAGTTTCGTCTAACGCTCCTAGAAAAAAAAAATAGGAGAAATCGTGATAAAATCAGATGAACTTCTTTGAGAATTCCCCCGGAAGAAATTTCCGGAGACGTTCATCGAAAAATTCTAAGGCAATCTCCCCGAACAGTTCATGAAAAAACTGCTGCAAGAAACTTTTCGAGGAACTTCCTGACTCTCCGAAAAATTTTTAAGGGACTTCTTGTTTAATTCTTCCGTGACCTCATCTGGGAAAATCCGAGATCCTCCGGGAAATATCGCAAGTTCCGGCGTAAAATTATTCCCGGTTTACCTTTAGCAATTCTTCCAGCAGCCTCCTTCGAGAACTCTACCAGGAATTTATCGGTGAACTCTTGTATGAATTTCTCCGGGATATTCTTCCGGGAGTTGCAGCATTTCTACTGAAAGCTTTTCCGGATGTTCCTTTGGAAGTAAGCAGGAATTCATATGGAAACTCTTCCACGAATTCCTTCGGAAATTCTTCAAGACATTTCTCCCTACAGGTGCTTCGACGAGTTCTTCCAGGAGTTCAATTAGCAATTCTTTCAGGAGTTATTTCCGAAATTTTTGTAGGAGTTTCTTCAAAGTTTCCTCCAGAAGTTTTTCCGGAAATTCCCTCGAAATTCTGTATTTTATTCAGGTGTTTTTTTATTTTTTCTTTAAGCCCCTTCGAACATTCTCTCCAAAAGATCATTTAGGAATTCCCTCAGGAGTCTGCAATAATCTCTAAGATTTTTTTTATCAAGGTCTCAGTGTATTTTGGAATTGTTCTAGATACTTTCAGTATTCCAGATACTTTCGAGACTCCTTTGGATTTTTTTTTCAGAAATTTCTCAAATAGTTCTTTTGGAATTTTGTTAGGCGCTCCTTCGGGAATTCCTTCAGGAATTAACCACAATAACTTGTAACGAACCCGTTTTGTACTTTCCCAAGAGGGTTTGGAGCATCTGGAGATATTCCTGAAGGAACTTCACTACCACTTCCCGGAAAACAACTTCTATATTGTCTAGAAGAGCCTTTAGAAGACCGTTAGAACTTTCTTGGGGAACTCTTGGAAAAGCTTCTGCAGAAACTCCTTCAAAGTAACTCAGAAAAACTGTTTCAAGGAACTTCTTTTAATTCTCTCCTGAAGAACACTTTAAGAGGTATTTTTCTGGAAAAATTCACAATAAAATCCCTTGAAAAATCATCGATAAAATCCCAATCCTGTTACAAGCATGAAGAAACCCTGGAGAAACTTCACGAAGGAACTTTTTGGAGAAAGCCCTGAAGGTGATCTTGCCTTAATTATAAAGTTCAGAGCGAAGTTTTGATGAAAAGATCCTCTGTTGAACCCCTTAACGAATTCCTATTCGAAAAACTGGGGAAAACTTTTGATGAAATCACATTTGATTCTTTGGTAGAATCTTTACTAAACTTCCTTGAGGAGCACCTGCTAGAAATATTAGAAAATTGCTGAACTCCTGGATATACTTAGGTATTATTTCAGGAGGAACTCGTAAAAGGATTCCGGAAGAACTTCAGAGAGAATATTCTGAAACATTCCTACGAAATTCAATGCCAAATTTTTTGAAACTACACACTTAATTTGGAATACCGTGTTCGGTATTTTTTTAACGAAAATAGAACAGCTGAATACAGCTATACTGCATTGTTTACCTTTTGCATCAGGTTTTGACAGTTGGTGTACTGAACCTCAGTAAAATCGATTACCGAAGCTACCGAAATAGTTCTGCTGTTCTATTTTCGTCAAAAAAGTGCTGAACAGGCAATTCAGAATTGAGTGTGTAGAAACCAGCTTTTTCTTCGAATATTTCACAAACGAGAGAGACAATTTTGGCGAAAAACGGCGATCAAGATCTACATTTGAGAACAAGGCAAAAATGTCCCATCTGCTGAACGAAAATGAACACAATTTGAATGACATCAGACCCTATTCCACAACCTCGGTACCCAGTACATACATGACACGATAAACAGCGCCCGCAGTGAACTCTGTTCCACCGATGAGCAAAATTCACTCGGTCGGAGAATTTCCGCACAAGAGCGGGTCACGCTGCCTCAACAACAACAGCCAATCGGAAGCGTGCCCCAGTCCACTAACAACGTTCTCGGACCCAGCGAATGCAGTTCATTAATGGGAGAGTCCATTCTGCGAAAAGGCGTCACCGGTTTGTCGAAGATTCACACCCAAGCAGGTTACTGAGAGAGCGCCAAAGTGAATGCGCGAGAGAGAAAGCGGAAAAGATCGTGAGAGTCTGCGCAGCGCATCACTGCGGTGAGTTCATTTCACAACTCGCCACGCCTCCTCTGATGACTAAAAGTATAAAACCGGGAGTTTGCTCATAGGCTGGATAGTTCCATTTCCAACCTTGAAGTGAAAACATCGCATCGAAGAAAGAAGGCAGCAAAAAGTACAAGTGCGACAGTATAGTCTGGAAGAGTATAGACTAGAGTAATAGACAATGGCTCAGGAAGCGTCATTCGACGAAATAGTGTCATTTTGGCGGAAGCAGCAGGACATCAACCGGGCCGCGATTGAAGCCTTCCAGGGGCAACAGGAGCGCATTGCCAACCTGGAACGGTCCGTTGCCGAGTTGCAGAGTAAAGTGACCAACGACGGTGATAGTTCGACAGCTCTACAGGTCTTGGAAACTAGTGACGAGAAGAGGAATCGAACTGATGAGGACGACGAAGGATGTTCTGACGATGGATGCTCGCATGAATCCTGTTCAGAAGACGAGTTCTGGGACGAAGAATTGGGTGTGTGCTCCAGCTGTATCAGGAAATATGTTGCCATTTCCGCTATGTTGCAGAGAAAATATCTTGGAAGATGGGAATAAAGGATCAATGCAGATGAACGTAACAGATGTGATAAAAAAAAACTTTAGAAATTAAGTGGAAGTTTTTCAAGAGTACAATAAAAATATCTAGCTTTTTATTATCTTAGCTTGCATTTGTATTTTAGGAAAGATGACTACCCTAAAAGACCCTATTTCAAAACCACGGTTTCATTCAAAAACTCTCCAGGAATCTGTTGAAAGTGTTCACCAAGGAATCGGTTCATTAAAACGTCTTTACCAAAAATCCCTTAAGAATATTCTCCAGTATCTCTCCTATAGACGAGTGCACCGATGAACTGAATTCATCGCGGTCCGAGAATTTTGACAGTAGAGCGAGGCCGCTTCCAATCAGAAGTGAACGATTTCCAATCGGAATTGAACAATTCTGATTAGGAATAGCCCCGCTCTAGTGTCAAAATTCTCGGACCGCGATGAATTCAGTTCATCGGTGCACTCGTCTATTACCATCTACCCCCGTTGGTTTGAACGACACCTCATGCAAACCAACGGGGTTCATTTTTTAATTTGAACCTCTAGTAACCCTGTAGGCATCGGAAAACAAACTGATGGTAACCCTTTTTGCTGTTTTGTTTTAATTCTGCGTTTCGTTTCACCCCGTTCCGTGAGCAGAATGACGTTTGAACCATTTTTAGCTTGAACGATGTGCAGATTAGAGGGGGTCAAATTAAAAAGTGTTCATATTAGATGAGGTCAAACCAACTGGGGTAGACGTTACTGCAGAAGCTTTTAGCAAGAATTTAATCAGGAATTGTTTTCCGTGTCGGACATGTAGACAAAACAAAAATTGGAAGCAGGGGCAGGACACACGATTAAAAAACGATTTTCTTTTAACACATCTATATAATTGATCCATTCTTCTTCGTTTGAACTATTTAGAACTCTATTTATATATGTTCGTGGTACTAAACACTGCTCTGGATGTACGACAATTCTGACTATCTAAACATCACTCAAATCGTTGCTGCGAAACTTATTTCGCTCATCCTTCGTTCCACCAGATCCCTTCTCCTTTCCAACTAATCTTCCTGATCTTCCTGCTGCAGCTCCTGCCGCTGCTGCTGCTGTCTCTTCTTCTCGCTTCGCACTTCATCCGTCAGCGACTGTATCTGATCCTGCGTTTCTTGGTTGATCCGTTCCTGTTTGCGCATAAACTTCCGCGTTTCATCCGACTGCCTCTCCAAGGCATTCGTCCGTTCTTGCAACTCGTTGAACTGCTGAAGCGCCTCTCGATTGACCGTCTGTTGCTCCCGGTAGAATCGCTTCACATCTTCGTCCGCTTTGTCCTGCTGGCGGCTGATTCTGTCGATTTCACCGGAACGTTCGGCCTCCACTAGACTGGAGACAACACCTTGTCCGAAACCGATAGCGACCGGCTTGGCATATTTACCGAAGGTTTCCAGTTTTGAACGCTTCTCGGGTTTGTAAGGCATGTTTGGCGGAGGGGTTTCACCTGGTACACGTGTTGACGAACCGTTCTCGGGGGATGCTCTCGAACAACTGGTGTTGTTTCTCGCAAGCGACTCGTCTTTATGCGTTCAGCTTGAAGTTCCAGATGATTCATCATCACCCCACCCCAGCTAGAGGCAACTCAGCAGGCACTGCTTATCATTGGCGGAGCTAGCATTTTCTTTTCTCTTACTCACTCTCCTAAACATGCACGAGAAAGAGAAAGATAGAAGAGGGGGCAGCTTGCCTCCTGTTTCATCCCGCTCTTTCTCGTATATGTTTTGGAGAGTGAGTAAGAAAAAAGAAAAAGCTGGCTCCGGCAATGCTGCTTATGCACAAGCGAGTGAACCTGTGTATGTAACAGGCTAGAGGAACTGGTTCACCTAGCGTGAATGAGGATGAAGCACCTGTCAAAGAAAAAGTAGATTTTCATATAAAAAAATGCTAAAAGTGACAGATGCTTCATCCTCATTCACGCAAGGTGAACCAGTTCCTCTAGCCTACTGCGCATGACTCATCAAAATTCACCCAGCGTGAGTAACTGAAACGTAGCAAGCGTATCAGTCACTCAGAGCTCGTTGTCGTGGAAGGATCTCGTGGAAGGAGTTTCCAAGGTAGAGAAACTGAGCATTTCTAATCTTTGCCGTGAAAATTCATATCAACTGTAATTGTTCCAGCGTGAATTGTGTGTGAATGAACTTATCCACGGTGACGTCACACGCCAACTGACAGCATGCTGTGAAACGGTAACTGCGGGTCGTGTTTACTAAAATCACTGCTCACATCTTGCATCCGGCGAGATCCGGAGAACATCCAGTGAACTTTCAGTCACTGGATGTTCATGAATGTATCATTTTTTTGTTAACAGTGCCCGCTGTTAGAGGAGAAAAATAAAAGCAATCCAGAGGCAAAAGAAGACTGTGGATAAGTCCATGGACTTATCCACGATTCTCTTTTTTCCCCGAGTTGATTCTTCTTTTCTTCTGAAAATGCGGGCACTGTTTACATAAAATGACACATTCATTTATGTAAACACAACCGAAAGTTCACTGGATGTTCACCGGATTTTGCCGGATGCAAGAAGCGAGCAGTGATTTTTGCTACCGTTTCACATCTTGCCGTTCGTTGGCGTGGCGTGACGTCACCGTGGACATGTTCATTGGTGAATCAAATTCACTCGATCCGACAATTTAGACACTAGAATGGTAGACATGAATACAAAAAGTGTTTACCAGCGGGTCTTCACCATGCCTACTTTTCCCACCCATCGTGAGATAAGTAGGCGTGCCTATGACCAACATCATGAGTGACCGTCACTCACTCCAGCAGAGCAGGCAACGTGAAGCGCATGCGCTTCACCTATGGGTATCATTTTGACTGTGTGAGTGATCGACGCGCTTCTCGCGTTTCTCATGATTGGCGGTACTTAAAAGTAAGATGGTGGCGCAATGCTGGACAGTAGCTGACAAGCTTTTTGCTTAGAAAGCATCTAACAAGAATCGCTCGAAACTCTAAATCAATAGTGAGTTTGATTCTACACTTGAAATTTCGGAGTTAACACTTATTGCCATCATTGCGAACTCATCAAGCCCGACATTTGAACGTCAAGCGAAACTTCTTTGAAACAGTAACAATGGTCGATTCTACATCGGCTAAGGCCCACCAAGAAGCTCCTAAAGTGCCCGACGAAATGCTATCTGAAATAGGGACGATGGTCCTCGAACATCACGGTGAACAACAACGAACCATTCCATCCGGACGGAATTTTCCAGAGTTTCAGAAAAAACGTTCCATAGACGCTGTTGACGATTCTTCGGAGGCCAGGAAACGCATCAGGAGCATACATAGGAAGGCATTTGCTTTGTGGGACGACGAGAGCAGCGATTCGGATGAAGACAGCCCGGATAAGGACTCGGAGGACTTGGAGATATGGTGCAAGGAATGTCGGAGGAAGTATCAGCACTGAGTGATAAAATTAGGAGATCGAGAAAGAAGTAGGCTAAGGAGGTCATACACGTGTAATGAATAAAGCATTCTTGTCGAAGGTATTCCAATAAAGTGTACATTATTCAATTACAAAGATCTATGAGAAATTCCTACATCTAAGGATGAAACAAAAATCTCGGAGCGTGTGAACTCCATGGACTTATCTACGCTCTTCTTTTTTCTCTGGATTGCTTCTTCTTTTCTTCTCTAACTGCGGGCACTGTTTACAAAAAAATGACATATTCATGAACATCCAGCGACTGAAAGTTCACTGGATGTTCACCGGATCTTTGCGGATGCAAGATGTGAGCAGTGATTTTAGTAAACACGGCCCGCAGTTACCGTTTAACAGCATGCTGTCAGTTGGCGTGTGACGTCATCGTGGATAAGTTCATTGGATTTATCCACCGATGAATCGAATTCACTTGGTCCGAGAATTTTGACACCGTTTCCAATCAGAATGAACTTATCCACGTTGACGTCACACGCCAACTGACAGCTTGCTGTGAAACGGTAACTACGGGTCGTGTTTACTAAATACACTGCTCACATCTTGCATCTGGCGAGATCCAGTGAACATCCAGTCGCGTTCATGAATATGTCATTTTGTGTAAACAGTGCCAGCAGTTACAGAAGAAGATAAGAAGCAATCCAGAGGCAAAAGAAACCGTGAAGTCCATACGACGATTCGGATAGGAAACGGCCTCGCTCGGTGGATAAGTCCATGGACTTATACACGGTCTTCTATTTCCTCTGGATTGTTTCTTTTTTTCTTCTCTAACTGCGGGCACTGTTTACAAAAAATGACATATTCATGAACATCCAGCGACTGAAAGTTCACTTGATGTTCACCGGATCTCGCCGGATGCAAGATGTGAGCAGTGATTATAGTAAACATGGCCCGCAGTTACCGTTTCACAGCATGCTGTCAGTTGGCGTGTGACGTGGACAAGTTCATACATGAACACAAAGTGTTTACCCACGAGTCTTCACCACGCCTACTTTTCCCATGCATCGTGAGATAAGTAGGCGTGACTATGACTAACGTCATGGGTGACCGTCACTCACTCCAGCAGAACATGCAACGAGAAGCGCATGCGCTTCAGCTGCTGTGGGTGTCTTTTTGACTGTGTGAGTGATCGACGCGCTTCTCCCGTTTCTCATGATTGGCGGTGCTGAAAAGTAAGATGGTGGCGCAATACATCACGCCTACCAAGTTAAACTGCAACAAAATGGCCGCCCATGACCGGCTAATTGTTAACCGTGTAAGAGTACGCAACCGACTACACCAAGTATGCAGCCCTTCTGGCAACACTTGTTTTATTAGCGTTATGTATTTCCGTTTATGACAATAAAATCTTCACTTCGAGTTTGACTACCAACGAGTATAAACGTGTCTTTCTTTCTCTCGTCCGGAGCCCTCGGTTAAGTTGTCCTCCTCGGTTTCGTTTTGTGTTGCGTCGGTCTTTTAGGTTGTGGGCCAAGCAATGGATGACAAAACGAAGATTATCGCGTTCGACGGAAGTGGTTTCCATAATTGGAAATTCCGCTTGGAGACGGTTTTGGACATGCACGATTTGCTCGAATGTCTCCAGCGGGAAGCGGCGGAAATCGACGAATTTCGCGTTGAAGCAAGCGATACCGCGGTGGTGCGTGCCGAAAAAGAAAAGAAGATGGCCGAGTGGAAAGTGAAAGAGAAGAAGTGCAAGTCAATAATCGTGCAGGCAATCAGTGACAATCAGTTAGAGTTAATAAAAGATTGCCCCACGCCGAAGCTGATTTGGGACAAGTTGAAAAGCGTCTTCGAACGACGCGGTGTCGCCGGACAGTTGTTTCTCCGCAAACAGCTCCTGACATTGAAATATGTCGAAGGGGCAGGCACGAGCATGGCTGATCATTTGCTGCGATTTGACAAGTTAATTCGTGAGCTGAAAGGGAGCGGGGCAACGGTGGAAGAGGCAGACGCGGTGTGCCATTTGTTGGTAACGCTGCCGGCCTCGTTCGACTCCGTCGTTACTGCTATCGAGACGCTACCGGGAGACATCACAATGGACTTCGTGAAAAAGCGCCTGTTAGATGTCGACATGAAGCGAAGAAATGTGTGTGCAGTGGATGATGCTTGTGGTAGTGAGAACGGCGTTGCGATGGCGAGCAAACACGGGCAGAAGAGAAAAATGAAGTGCTACCAGTGCGGGAAATTAGGCCACCGAAAGGCCGAGTGTCGTCTGCTCGATCGTGCGAACGTACAGCCGAAAGCGAATCACCAAAACAACCCGAAAGCGAAGCGAGATGTGAACAGTCAAAAAGCGAACGTGGGAACGGAAGAAGAAAAACCCGAAATCGCTTTTTTGACGGCCGAAGAAGATGAGTTTGTTCGTGTTGGTTGGTACCTCGACTCCGGCGCGACTGAACACATGCTGTGTGACGCGAGCTACTTTTCATCGATGCGAAAGCTCGACCCGCCGGTCGAAATCGTCGTCGCGAATGGACAAAAGGTGTCTGCCGAGTATTGTGGTGACGTCACGATGTACTCCGTGGTCGGCGAAACGGTGAAAAAGTGTGAGGCAAAGAACGTTTTGTATTTGCCTCAGCTGAGCTGTAATTTATTTTCGGTGAAACGAATCGCGAAGTCGGGACTGCGTGTGTGTTTTGATGGTGAAAAGGCTGAGATTCTGCATAATGACACAGTGGTGGCTGATGGGCAGTTAAGAGGCAAGCTGTATGAGTTGAACATCTTTTGTAAACGGAGTGAAATGGGGTCGGCTTTAGTGACGGGAAAAGTGTCGCGAAATGCTGTGCTGTGGCATCAACGATATGGCCACGTCGGCTGTGATAGCCTTCGCGAACTAGTGCGCTTCGACATGGTAAATGGATTAACGCTGACCAATTTCGACGCTGATGCAGTGGTGTGCGAACCGTGCTTGTCGGGAAAAATCGAGAGGCTTCCGTTCGGTTCGGCGGAAGAACGACGTTCGTCGCGGGTTCTAGAACTGATCCACAGTGACGTCTGTGGACCGATTACGCCACATACGTGGGACGGAAAGCGGTTCTTTGTCTCGTTTACGGACGATTTCTCGCACTTTTCTGTGATTTACCTAATGGCAACAAAAGATGAAGTGATCGATCGTTTTCGCGAATATGAAGCGCTAGTGACATCGCATTTCGGTACGCGGATTGCGAAACTCCGTACGGACAATGGCGGCGAATACGTTAACGACGAGATGCGTGCGTTTTGCCGGGAAAAGGGAATCGAGATGCAGTTAACAGTGCCGTATACGCCACAGCAGAACGGTGTGGCGGAGCGCCTTAACCGTACGCTGATGGAACGAGCTAGGGCGCTTCTGGCGGAAAGTGGTTTTGGAAAAGAAATGTGGGGTGAAGCAACATACTGCGCCACGTACATTACAAACCGGTGTCCAACGTCAGCTGTGGATGAAAAGAAAACGCCGTTCGAGCTTTGGAACGGTCGCAAACCCAACGTTTCGAAGCTGCGGGTTTTCGGAAGCGCGGCGTATCTCCACATTCCGAAAGAGCGAAGAGCAAAGTTAGATCCGAAGTGCAAAAAGCTGTATCATGTGGGATATACTGTGAATGGCTATCGACTCTGGGATGCCGAGAAGAAGAAAATCGTGGTCGGAAGAGACATAGTGTTTGATGAGAACTCTCTGTACTGTGACAATAAACTGGAGAAGAAAAGAGTTCCGAAAGTGGTTGAACTAGTGTGTGATGATACGGTGAATCAGAATGCGGTGGATCCGATTGATGTGGCTGGTCCGGACGATGATTCGGATTCGGAACCTGAGAATCAGCAGCCAGCAGATGTGAGGAGGAGCGGTCGAGTTCGGCGACAGCCAGCGTGGTTTGATTGCTATGAACTGGCTGAAACTGCGTTGTGCGCCGAGAATTTCGTCGAGGACATCCCGAGCTCTGTGGAAGAGCTTCGCAAGCGGAGCGATTGGCCGGAGTGGGAAGCTGCTATCGCAGACGAAAAGGCTTCCCTCGTCAAGAACAAAACATGGACTCTGACTTCGCTACCCCCAGGTAAGAACCTTATCGATAGTAAATGGATCTTTAAGATCAAACATAATGATGTGGGAGGAATCGATCGGTATAAAGCGCGATTAGTCGCGAGAGGATTTTCGCAACGCAAGGGATTCGATTATGACAGCACCTATTCCCCCGTGGCCGGGTTGACAACCTTGCGGGTTTTACTGGCCATCGCAAACCAGGAGCGAATGCATCTGCATCAACTTGATGTAAAGACTGCATTCTTGAACGGTCATTTGGATCAAGAACTCTACATGCGCTTACCGAAAGAATTCGATTCTGGTGGCCTGGTAGCGAAATTGCAGAAGTCGTTATACGGGCTTAAACAGGCTTCACGAGCCTGGAATTCCCGATTCCATGAATTCGTTTCGGCCCTCGGATTCCGGCGCAGCGAAATCGACAACTGTCTGTACATTGCGACTATCGCTGGGAAGTCGGTGTTCCTAATCATTTATGTTGATGACATACTAATCGCTTGTCATTCACTGGAAGTAATTGACGAATTGAAGGGAAAGCTGAAGGCCGAATTCGAAATGACTGACATTGGGGAGGTGCGAACATTTCTGGGACTGACCATCGTTCGGCAACAGAATGAAGGCGTCATGGACATAAATCAGAAGCGATATCTGGAGCGGCTTCTGGACCGATTCGGTATGTCCGATTGTAAACCGAAACAGACACCTCTGGAAGCTGGCGTGAAATTAGAGAAATGCACCGACCCGAGTAAATGTACAACCAAGCCCTACCGTGAACTCATTGGCTGTTTGAGTTACGTAGCAGTTACATCGCGTCCTGATATCTCAGCAGCTGTCAACTACTACAGTTCTTTTCAAAGCTGCGCCAGCGACGAGCATTGGAATCATGCGAAGCGTATACTGCGGTATATAAAAGGGACCCTCGATTTCAAGTTGACCTTCAGGCGCAGCGAAGGCAGTTCATTGGTAGAAGGATACGCCGACTCGGACTGGGCCGGCGACACAGCGGATCGAAAATCCCAATCCGGTTTCGTGTTCCAAGTCTACAAGTCGACCGTTTCATGGACAGCACAAAAGCAAAAGACTGTGGCGCTTTCATCGGCTGAAGCCGAGTTCATCTCGTTGAGCGGTGCAGTAAAGGAGGCGATCTGGCTGAGGATGCTGCTGAAGGATTTCCAGCGAGATGTTGGCGGTCCTACGGTTATTCACGAAGATAATCCAGCTTGCATCACCGTAGCTGAAGACGACAGGATGACGAAACGCCTAAAGCACATCGACGTGCGCTACCGTTTCGTGCAAGACGAAGTTCAAAGGGGAATAGTTCGTTTAGAGTATGTGCCATCAGAAGAGCAAATCGCTGACATTATGACCAAGGGTCTGACTAGAGTACAATTCGAAAAATTACGTAAGTTACTAGGTGTATCGGCTTGAAGGGGGGTGTTAACCGTGTAAGAGTACGCAACCGACTACACCAAGTATGCAGCCCTTCTGGCAACACTTGTTTTATTAGCGTTATGTATTTCCGTTTATGACAATAAAATCTTCACTTCGAGTTTGACTACCAACGAGTATAAACGTGTCTTTCTTTCTCTCGTCCGGAGCCCTCGGTTAAGTTGTCCTCCTCGGTTTCGTTTTGTGTTGCGTCGGTCTTTTACTAATGATGCACGGTGGTGAGTGACCAATAAGTACCCGCGAATGAGTCACCGCGAGAACGCACGAAAAACGCCTTAAAAGGAGACATCCCTATGCCAGTCGTAGCTCAGTCGTCCTGTAGCCTTATCTTCGACAGCATCTCGCGTGTGAAAAGACTCCAGATAACAACGTCTCCAGTTTCTGACTTCAACAATGCCTGGCGTCACTCAACCTCCAGTAGTTGATGGTACAGCAGCCCGCGCCCGAGCAGTGATTTTAAGAAGAGCGGAACTTCCCAATGTTTGGGACTTACTCGAACATATATGGAACTCAGATCAGCGGAACATCGCTCGGATGGCAGAAAATGATGCCGAAGCATCCATGACTGACGGGAGTCGAATGGGTGTCTTGGATGGGAAACCTAATGAGAGCCGATCGGAGGAGGATTCAGTCGACCGCTAGTTATTTTTGCGGTTAATTGAAGAGTACTGAAGAAGATAGTATGTTGAAGAAGAGCCAACATTGGAAAGACAAATTAAGAAAAAAAGAGTGTGTACCTAGATCGAGATTGCAATAAGTTATTGTTCGAATAAAACAAATCGTGCCGTTTATCAAATTATTAGATTGTGCTTTTCATTTAACCCTTCATCAGAGTTGCTTTGTCGGCAACGTAGCTTTCAGTGTACAGAACAGAATGACTTCTACCGTCTAACCCCGTTGGTTTGAACGACACCTCGTACAAACCAACAAGGTTTGTTTTTAATTTGAACTTCTAGTAACCCTGTGAGCATCGAAAAACACACTGATGGTAACCCTTTTTGCTGTTTTGTTTTGATTTTGCGTTCCGTTTCACCCCGTTCCTTGAGCAGAATGACGTTTGAACCATTTTTAGTTTGAACGATGTGCAGATTAGAGGCGGTCAAATTAAAAAGTGTTCAGATTAGATGAGGCCAAACCAACGGGGGTAGATGGTACTAACAAGCCTGGATAAAACAAAGAGGAGAAACGTCAAAATTGGAACAGTCGATTTTCTGTCATGCCCAGAGGGAATGACACTTGCTTTGCTAATTGGGAACATCCCCATTTAACTGTTGCTAATCGTCATTAACCGTGTCTAATTGCTGCTCAGTTAGCAACGGTTAGCGAAGAGTTGAGAACGGATAAATGCGGTTTTTCCGATTAGAAAAGGATATGTCATTCCCATTGGTCATGTCCATAGTTCCAATCGAGCAGGGGACCTGTCAAAACGATAAGGATTCGCCACTTTGGTTTACTCGAGACACTTTAACTGCTACTGGTTAAGAATGAACTATTTTGCATTCGCAAATATTGGCACACTTGGATTACCTTGCTGTCAATCCATCGTGTCCTACGGTCGTTAACTGCCATTAGGCTGACACAAATTTCGATATTCTCTTATGTCCCCGCCCCCTCGGAAAATTTTGGTCAAAATTCAACATTTTGAGGGGGGAAAACAATACATTATTCAAGAAATTTTAAAATTTCAAGGTGAAATTAGAGTTGCACAGAAAATTTCTTAACAAATCCGATGAGTTTATAGATTTTGCCAAATTGTTTGGGTATTTCTTAGTCAAATACATTTATTATTTATTGTCCTCCCCCTTAGCGAGCCAACGAGTATTGTGACAAAAGAAGAAAATGAGATTTGTTCCGGCCTTATAGCAATCTCAAAACCATCCGTCCCGGCTCGCGAACGGAGTTAATTTCTTGCGGCCACAATATTGTGCATCTATTTTTTGCGTTTTTTTTCTTTCTGTTTTCATTTTCATTTTCACGCTTTCCTATAATCTAAAAATAACATCTCGTAACTTTTAATTGATGTGCTTCTGAGGCACCTGAGTAGGTGACGCGAGCAGCAGGCATTCCCGTTGCCAGCGAGACACCAGTGCAGTGCAGAATATAGGTACCGTCTACCCCCGTTGGTTTGACCGCATCAAATCTGAACACTTTTTAATTTAACCCCCGCTAATCTGCACATCGTTCAAACTAAACATGGTTCAAACGTCATTTTGTTCATAGAACGGGGTGAAATGGAACGCAGAATCAAAACAAAACAGCGAAAAGGGTTACCATCAGGGATTTTTTCGATGCTTACAGAGTTACAAGAAATTCAAATTAAAAAATGATCCCCATTGGTTTGCATGAGGTGTCGTTCAAACCAACGAGGCTAGACGGTATTGCCGTTAGATATTATCCCCAATCTCCGTTTTTTTAATTGTTTTATTATTTTTCATAACAGATTTGTTTACATCAGTTTTTCTTACAAACTTTGGAACAACATTTAGTTTTCTCGCAATTTGAACAACAAAATATGTATTCAAAACTGATTGAAACCCCAAATTTCGTACAAGGTAACGAAGGGAAGCATAAAATAAAATAAAAAAACAGTCGTGTTCAGAATTCTGTGCGCTATCCTGCTCCATAGAAAGTTTCTAGAGAAAATTAAAGCTAGGCTTAAGATCTAATCGAAAGAATCTATATTCCACTGAACACATTCTACAAAAAGTGACTGAAAATACGGGATAACAGAACAACCCCGCTAAGATAACCAAATCGTTCAACACAGGAAGTTTATCGCAGGCACAGCGCAATGTTTCGGACTCTTCTCCGTATCTTTTACCACAGACTGACGTATCTCTGTATCGTCACGCCCCCATGCAGACTCTGTTTCGTTGGCAGCCAGAGTGCAACCACATACAGCATCGATCGTAGTAACCGTGTTCTGGTCGGTCGTCAAAAGTGCCATTTGCAGCCCATTTGCACGTTTCATCGCGTACCGATTAAGGGGCATTTTATTTCGTAATTTATTCTTTGTGATGCGACGTGGCACCGAGTTATGAGTGGTATTTTGAGTCTTGAACAGAATTCGGATAGAAATCAGAGTTGTTTGAATCAATAAACGCGTTTGTTGATTAACAAACTAAAAAAACAAAAGTTACTTTTGAATGAGATTTTGTTGTTTTTACCTTACACTTTTGGGTTGAAACAACCAAGGGCAACCACGAAATTATTGCGACACATTCAACAGGGCATAACTTTTTTACCATTGGGTAAAAATCAACAAAATTTTGCACACTTTCTCATTTATGTGTATTGTTTACATGCTGTCAAACTTGAAGTCGTGTGCAAAATGTTTTTCGATTCAACGAAAATGGAGGTGAACCAACGCGAGTCTCGAGAGCAAATTCTTTCCAAACATCTGGAATTTCCTGACCTGTTGGCAGTTGGGAAAAATGTTGAACATTCATCATTCAACCAATTCTCCAGAGTATTGAAGCGGTTCCAGGAGCGGTTGACGTTGGACCTCGGCAATGGAGCTGGAAGAAAACCGGGACCGGAGAACAAAAAAAAGCGGAGGGAAAGGTGAAGCGGATGATTAGAGCAAATCTGCAACCGTCTTAAGCCGTGATTTGGCTAAAAAGATCGGCATGCCGCAGAGCTACGTCCGGAATGCAAAGAAGAGAGTTGGAGTACATACATACAGCGTACCGAACTTCCCAAAACGCGATGAGCGGTAACAATCGACGGCTAAAACTCGGGCACGGAAGCTCTACGAGAAGATGCTGACAAAATATGGCTGCCTAAATTCCTCCAAAATTCCTTCCGAAATTTCTAAACAAATTATTTCCGAAATTCCTTCAAGAGTTCTTCAAGGATAACTCCAGCAATGTCTACTAATATTCCTCCAGGAAATTTATCCGTGGTTTCTCTACAAATTTATTCTAGAACCCTTCTAGGATTTCCCACTGCGATTCCTCAGGGAGCTCCATCAGAGATTTTTCGGGGTTCCTTCAGAAATTCTCTCTGGAATTTCTTCTGTGATTATTGAAATATTTCATCCGAGATTTCTCCAGAATCTCCTTCCAGGATTCCTTCAAAGAATCGTTCTGGGACTTCAAGAGATTTCTTCCGGAATCTCTCCATAAGTTCCAGGAATTCAATCCGCGATTCTTCCACTAGTTTCTTTTGGAATGTCATTAGAAGTTTTGTTGGTCTTCCACAAAGTATTCCTGGATATTCCTGAAATTTCACCCCCAGATTCCTTCTAGGTCTCTAGGAGTTCTTTCGGGGGTTGCATCAGGAATTATTTCCGAGATTCCTTCAGAAACTCTTTCCAAAGTTCCATGAGGGGTTCCTTCCAGGAATTCCATGCGAGATTCCTCCTGTAGCTGCTTCAGAGATTTTTCAGGGATTCTTTATGATGTTACTTCGAAATTGCAGCAGAAATTTCCAGATGATACCTACAAAAGTTTTTCCCAAGGCTAGGCCAAGAATTTTTACAACATGTCCTTCGGAGATTCCATCGAGGATACTTTCAGGAAATTCTTACAAGAGGTTTTAAAGTATTCATCAGGAAATTCCACCATTGCACAGTGGGAAAAATCGACCCAAAAAACGGATCTTTTAACGCCGCTGGTTTCGGTACGTGAAGTTGACCATTTCTGACGTAAAAAAGTACGAGAAATCGATTGGTGTTAAATTCATTCACCGCACGGCACGGGAAGTGGTCCATTTTGCCCCATTTTGCCCTTTTTTCATACAAAAAGAGAATAAAAATGAACTTTCAAACAACTAACACGACTCTAGATCATTGAAAATAGCTGCAGGTGTAATTAGAGGTTAATAGAAATCATAAACATATATGAAAGATCCTTTTAAATGCTTATATTGCCCCATATGCCCAAACAACTGCTGGAAATTGTGAATTTTACATGATTATGAATGGACTTTTAATGTTACTGGTTTGATTTTCTTTTTTTTTTGCATAAACAAAAATCGCTAGATCTGTTATTACCAGAATCATCTTCAGTAGTTGTCCAATTTGCCCCATTTTGCCCTATTATCATAGAAAAATGAGATTTAAAATGCATTTATAAGAAACAGATACTGTAATGGAACGTTGAAATTAGTTTTAGTTGCAATATGAAGCTAACAGCTAACAGCGCATAAATGAAAGAAATTTTCCCTATTTTGCCCTACATGCCCCTCAAACTTCTAGATAATAACATTTTTTCTATTATTTTGTAATGTCACTGGTTGCAATCCATGAAATCCTAGATCATTTTTTATATATACAAATACGGTGTATCGATAAGGTTTAGAATCATTCACGGGAGGGTACAAATAGCTGTCCATTTTACCCCAATTTGCCCTGATTTGTTGTCGCCTCATGAATGGATTGATTTCCCCCATTTGCTTATGTCCAAACCGATGAACTTTTGTTACTGAAACCAATGTAATCGAAAGGACAGTTAAAACATATGACTTTGGTGGGGAATACAGGGTATAATAAGCATTAACCCTAATCTTAATTTGTGCCAAATATGCACACAACTGATTAAATGGGGCATCTTAAATATATGTAATTTGCTTTAAGACGCCCCATTTAATCAGTTTAGCGCATATTTGACATATTTTATAAAATGCTTATGCCCTTAGTTTCCCATCAAAAGCTGAAATTATAGAAAAATTCATATATATGCCTTTTTGATAAGATTGGTTTCAGTACCAATGCTAATAAGGGAAATTAATTTATTCATTACTTGACAAAAAATCAGGGCAAATTGATTTATTCACTACATGACAAAATCAGGACAAATAGGGGTAAAATGGACAGCTATATATATACCATTCCGAGAATGTAGTATTAATCGGTAAACCGCAATTGTATGTATCAAAAATGATCCAGGGCTTCATGTTTTGCATCCAGCGACATTACATAATCATACAAAATATGTTATTATCCAGCAGTTTTAGGGGCATGTGGGGTAAAATAGGGAAAATATCTTTCATATATACGCATGATAACTGTTAGCTTCCAATTGCACCTAAAACTAATTTCAACGTTCCATAGCAGTATTTGAAACATTATAAATCTCAATTTTTCATGAAAATAGGGCAAAATGGGGAAAATTGGACAACTCCTGACGATTATTTTGGTGATAAACGATCTACTGCTTTTTGTTTATGCCAAACAAATCAACTTTAAGTCAGTAACATTAAAAATCTATTCATAATTAGGAAAAATTGTGAATATCCGACACTTGTTGGGGCATATAGGGCAAAATAAGCATTAAAAAGGATCCTTTATGTATTTTTATGATTCATATAATCTTCTTATTACACCTGCAGCTATTGTCAATGATGTACAGTCGTGTTAGTTGTTTGAAAGTACATTTTAATTCTCTTTTTGTATAAAAAAAGAGAAAAATGGACCACTTCCCGTGCCGTGCGGTGAATGAAATTAGCACCAATCGATTTCTCGTACTTTTTTACGTCAGAAATGGTCAACTTCACGTACCGAAACCAGCGGCGTTAAAAGATCCGTTTTTTGGGTCGATTTTTCCCACTGTGCATTGGTTTTTTGATGGAACCCTCCTGAAAGTTCACCGAATATTTGTCCAAAAACTCCTCTAGAAAGTATATGAGGATTCTTCTCAGGGATCCTGCAGAATTTTCACAGAGCAATTCCTCACACAATCCTGCAGGAATTTGTCCAGAGAGCCGTCAAGAAATGTTCTTGGCGTGAGGGTATCAACTGGTCAGCCGGGTTTGTGAGTAACTGGAGAAACTCCTGAAAATTTCTGAGAGGAGTCCTGGAGGAATCCCTTGAGGGACTCCAAGAGAAATTCCTGCAGGAATTCCTTGAGAAACTTCTGCAGCAATTCCTGAAGGAATTCTTGAAAATATTCCTGAATGAACTCCTGCAGCATTTCCCGGATTAATTCCTGGAAATAATCCTGGAGGAACTCCTGAAGTTATTGTTGGAGAAATTTCCGGAGGAATTCCTGGATGAATTCCTGGAGTTAGTCTTTTAGGAACTCCTGCAGGAATTCACCCAGAAAACATCCTGGAAGTATTCCCACAGGAACTCCTGGAGGAATTCCTCGAAACTGCTGGGGCAATTACCTGAGAAACATTTGCAGCAATTCCCGGAGGAATTTTTGAAAGTATTCCCCGAGGAACTCCTGGAGATATTTGCGGAGGAACTCCTGGAGAAATTCCATGAGGATTTTTTGGAGGAAATCTCGGAGGAACTCTTGTAGTAATTACTGAAGGAACTGCAGGAGGAATTCCTGGAGGATCTCCAGGAGAAGTTCTTGAAAGAACTCCTGGAGGAATTCCTAGAGAAGCTTCTGGAAAAGCTCCTGGAGGATTTTTTGAAGGAGCTCTTAAAGAAATTCCCGGAGGAATTAGTAGAGTGCAGGAAGGATTCTCGAAAGGACTTCTGGAGAAATTTCCAAAGGAACTCCAGAAGAAATGCCCGGAGAAACTCGTAGTGAAATTCGTGGAGGAGCAAGTTTCTCCGGAAAAACCTCCAGGAGTTCTTCCGGAAATACTTTCAAGAGTTTCTCCCAAGAATTCCTAGAGGAATTTCCGGAGGATTTTATTTTTTGAGAAATTGCTGGAGCAACTTCAGTAGTAATTCCCGTAGGAACTCCTGGAGATATTCCCGGAGGACTCCTAGAAGAATTCCTGGAGCAACTCCTGAGAATTTCTGGGAGCACTACTGGCGGAACTCCAAAAACAATTCCTTGAGAGATTTCTGCAGCAAATCCTAGCGAACCCCTGGTAGTATTCCAGGGGGAACTCCTGGAGGAATTCCCGAAGGAACTCTTGGAAGAATTCCTGTGGGAACTACACTGAGAATTTCTGGGAGAACTCCTGCAGGAATTCCTGGAGGTACTCCTTGAGAAACTCCTGAAGCAATTCGAGGGGTAATTCCATGAGAAAATCCTGCAGTAGTTCCTGAAGGAACTCCTGACGGTATTCCTGGAGGAATTTCCGGTCGAACTCCTGGAAGAATTTTTGGAGCAACTCCTGAGAATTTCTGGAAGAACTCTTGGAGAAACTTCTGGATCCTGGAGACTAGCGATCTCCAAAGTCGCAGTGAAACATCTACAGAAATTCCAAGTAGAACTACCACGAATATTTCCAATCATCCAGGAATTCCCAGAGGAAAATTTGGAGCAACTCTTGGAGAAACTTCTGGTTGAATTTCCGGAGCAGAACAAGGAGGAGTTCCTGGAGGAGCTAACTGTAGAATCTAAGAGGAACTACAGAGTCTCCTAGAGGACGTCCCAATGAAAGCCCCGGGAGGAATTTCCGGATGAGCTCCTAGAGAAATTCTCGGAAGAGTTCTTAGATGGATTATCGGAGACACTTCTCCATAAAAAGAAATTAAAACAAAATCTTCAGGAATTACCCAGGCAGCTACTCGTGGAGCTCCCGAAGGAACTTTCAGATGAAACTCCTGTTACTCCCAGAGGAACTTGTAGAAGAATTCTTAGAGAAACTCTTATAGAAATTTTCGAAAGAACTCCCAGAGGAACCTTCCGATATTCTAAGAGGAACTTCTAGAGAAGGTCCCGGTAGAACTTCTGAAGATATTTCCGTAAGAACTCCTGCAGGGATTCGCGGAGAAACTTCTGGAGGGACTTCCTGAAGAATTCCTAGAGAAGCTGTTAGAGGAACTCCCGGAGGAACTACCAGAGGCATTTGTGGAGGAACTCCTTGAGGAATTTTTGGCTGAAATCCTGGAGGAGCTCTTATAGCAATTTTCGCCTTAACTCCCATACAAATTCGCGGAGAAACTTCTTCGAGAATTTTCGGAGGAATTCTTGGAGAAACTTGAGAATTTTCCGGAGGAACTCAGAAAAAATCACGGAGGATCTCCTCGGAGGAATTTACAAGTTTCTGGAAGAACTTCTAGCGGAATTTGCAGAGGAACTCCTTGAGAAATTTTCAGAGGAACTAATAGAGAAATTTCTGGAGAAACTCCTGAATAACATTTGGATAATTTTCAGGCACAACCTTTGTTCGGGTTTTGTTCGCACAAATTTGGAGGAACTATAAAGCATAGTGTTGTGAACAAACTGAATTGTTTTTTGTTTAATTGTTTTACAACTAAATAGTTAAGCTGTTATTCAGCTTTAGCAAAAATGATTAAAAATAAATAAAATGCAAAATTTTTCAATTTCCACGAGAGTTTATGATTGGCACTTATGCTGTGAACAACTACTGTGCAGTAATAACTACACATAAATTTACCTAAATCAAGATTCGTACTTGAGACCCATCGATTGCCAGCCGTATGTCTTCCTATTCGCGCTATCCTAGAGATAATGAATTGAAGCGCTCAAATCAAAACATAAAATTTCCGTGGTTTAATAATGATCACATTTCGACTCCTATTCATCAGTGGTGAATAATGTTCTGTTGATGGTTAATAACTGAACAACACATTAATTCAGCTGCTGTTCAGTAGAAACAACACGTGTTTTTCATCCTGTACACTGAGTCGAAGTATGACGAAACGAAAGTGCTAATTTGACCTGTGAAAAACACATTATACAGATACATGTGCAAATTGTTACAGGAACTTAACAAGAAGCCGAAAAAGGTATGGTTAAACTATTTTGTAAAGGAATTATTACAAGTCGAATAAATATCTTACTAAACGGGTGAAAAGTGTTTTTAATTTATCATTGTTAATACCGATACGAAAGGTTGAACATTTGCTACTTTTTCAATTGAAAAAGCATTTGTACAGTAATGCGTACAGCATAATTTCAGTTCAGCTAACATTGCTATTATAAAGCAACAATTCAGCATGTATGCTGGTTTGCGGCTTGCAATTGTTAGTTGTGGAGGAAGTCCTGGAGGAAATCAGAGAGGAATTTTCTGAGGAATTCTTAAGGAACTCCTATAGAAATGTTCGGAGGCAACTCCCAGAGGAACTTTAGGAAGAATTCTTGGAGAAAGTAGTAGAGGATCTCCCGGAGAAAGGCTCGGAGAGAACACCCAAGATTCTCAGAAGAACTTCTAGAAGAATTCCACAGGAACTCCTAGAGGAATTTTTGGAAGAACTTCTCAAGGAATTCCCAGGGGAACCTCGAGATTTTATTTTTTAATTATGTGTATTTTAACAAAATTGCTCATTCTATACTCATTCTCGAGGAATTCCAGGAGGAATTCATATAGCAATTTTCCTCCGAAATTCCTGTAGGAACTTCTACAATTCCTGGAAGAACTTTTTAAGGAATTTTCGGAAGAACTCCCGGATGAACTGTTAGTGGGACTCATAGAGAAATTTCTAAATGATCTCAAAGAAGAATTCCAGAAAGAACTCCTTGAAAAACTTTCGGATGAAACTCCCTTTTTCTTAAGAAACTTCTATAAATGTTCCCAGAGAAGATCCTATAGAGGAATTTTCGGATGAATCCCTTATGGAATTTTCGGAAGAACTCCTAGAGAAACACTCGGAGAAAATTCCCGAAAGTCACCCAAAGTAACTTATATTGAAATTCGTGGAGGAATTCCTAGAAGTTCTCCTAGAAAAATTCCTGGAGGAACTCCTAGAGGAATTTCCAGAAAATTTTTTAGATCAATTTATGGAGGAGACTTCCTCAATTTCCAGAGGAACTTGGAGAAGAATTCCCGAAGAAACTTCCCGGAGGAACTCTTAGCCGAACTCCCGGAGGAACTCTTAGTGGAATTCCCGAAAGATGTTCTCCCGGAGGAAGCTCCCACAATTCCTAGAGTAATTTTTAGTAGAATTCTGAGAGGAATTTCCAGAGGAATTCCTGGAGAAACTTCCATAGGAATTCTTGAAGGAAACCTTCGCGATTCCCGGATGAGCTCTTAGTGGAATTGCCGCTGAAACTCCCAGGAAAATACCTGTTGGAACTTCTGGAGGAACTTCTAGAGGATTTCCTGGAAGAATGTCTAGAGAAATTCTCAGAGGTAACTCCTGCAATGTCCAAGGGAATTTCTAGACAAAATTTCCAGATGAAATCCTAGAGGAATATCTGAAAGAACTCATAGAGAAATAGACGGAGGAAACTCTCCAAGTTTCCAGAGGAACTTGTAGATGAATTTCGGGAAGAACTTTTAGAGCAGTTTCCGGAGAAACTCCTAACGGAATTCCCCGAACAACTTCTACAGGAATTCTCGAAGAAAATACGCGAAAATCCCAGAGGAACTTTTGGAAGAATTCCCGGAGTAACTGCTAGAAGAACTCTTAGAGGAATTCCCAGAAAAACTTCTAGAGGAATTCCTGGAGGAAACTCTTGCAATTCCCAGAGGACTTTCTAGCGGAAATTCAAAACGAATTCACAGAGGAACTCTTACAGAAATTCTCGGAGGGATTTCTGGAAAAATCCTAGAGGAATACCCGAACGAACCCCTAAAGATGTTCCCGGAGGAATATCCCGCAAATTCCAGAGGAACTTCAAGAGGATTTCCCACAGGAGCTGTAAGATAAATTCGCGGTGGAAATTCTGCAGGAATACCTAGAGAAACTCTCAGTTATTCCCGGAGAAACACCGAGAATAATTCTCGGCTAAACTAAAAAAAAAAACAAAATGCTCGTGGGACTCCTAGAGGATTTCCAGAACGAAGTCCTTGATGGAACCTCAGAGGAAAAGGAATTCTCGGCAAAACTACTAGAAGAATCCCTCGAAATAGCCGTTTGAGAAATTTGCTCTCTTCTGGAGAGTTCTCAAACGTATACCCAACTACACTGAACGGCGGCTTGCGGTGAAAATTACTATTCTGAGGGTCAATTTAAATACACAACGCCATTAAATTTGTGCAGACTGAGTTTCGTTTCAATTCAACAGAATTATGTTTTCAATTTTACCATGGACTCGATTTTCAATTAAAAAAAGGTTCTGTTGGCAACCGGATTCGAACCAAGAATCTTGACATCACCAGGCTCACACGCTACCACTCGGCTATCGAACTGGTTGATGTGTGAAGAAACAAAACATACACAAAAAGCGTTGGTTAGTCGATGATCATGTTTTGTCATGGTAAATTTAAAAACATTTTTATGCTTGTCATTACTGCAAGGCTCCTTTCAGTGTAACAATCGCCAGCCGCAAACAAACATGCATGTTGAATTGTTGCTTTATAATAGTTATTATAGCTGAACTAAAATTATGCTGTACACATTACTGTACAAATGCTATTTCAATTGAAAAAGTAGCCAATGTTCAACTTTTCGTATTGGAATTAACAATGATAATTAAAAGCATTTTTCAAGCGTTTAATAATATTTTTATTCGACTCACAGTAATGCCTTTACAACATAGTTTAACAAGACTTTTTTTTTGCTTTTTGTTAAGTTCATGTTAAAAATAAAAACATGTATCTATATAATGTGTTTTTCACTAGTCAAATAAGCGTTTTCGTTTCATCATACTTCGACTCAGAGTACATGATGAAAAAAACGTGTTTTTACTTAACAACAGTTGAAATAATCTGTTGTTCAGTCGTTAACCATAAAGTTGTGTTAATTCACCACTGCTGAATAGGAGTCGAAGTCTGATCATCATTAAACCACGGGAAGTTTATGTTTTGATTTGAGCGCTGCAATTCATCATCTCTAGGATGGCGCAGATTGGAAGGCATGCGGCTGGCAATCGACTGGTGTCGAGTTCGAATCTGGATTTAGGCAAATATATGTGTAGTCAAGCCCGTGCACAAGCGGGGGGGTTTTGGGTGTTAAACCCTCCCCATTACCGACGCTCCATACACTAGGCGCCCCTCCGCCTTTTGCCAAAATTGGGAAAAACCCCTCCCTTGGCGCCACTTCTGTGCACGGGCCTGTGTGTAGTTATTATTTCACAATATTTGTTCACAACATTAAGTTCCAATAATAAACTCTCGTGGAACTTGAAAAATTTTGCATTTTTTTTTATTTGTACCGTCTACCCTCGTTGGTTTGACCGCATCTAATCTGAACACTTTTTAATTTGACCCCCGCTAATATGCACATCGTTCAAACTAAGAATTGTTCAAACGTCATTATGCTCATGGAACGGGATGAAACGGAACGCAGAATCAAAACAAAACTGCAAAAAGGGTTACCATCAGTGTGTTTATCGATGCCCATAGAGTTACTAGAAGTTCAAATTAAAAAATGAACCCCGTTGGTTTGCTTGAGGTGTCGTTCAAACTAACGGGGTTAGACGGTAATCATTTTGGCTAAAGCTGAATAACAGCTTTACTATATAGTTGTAAAACGATTTAACAACAAACAGTTCAGTTGGTACACAACACTATGCTTTATAGTTTCTCCAAATCTGTGTGAACAAAACCCGAACAAAGGTTGTGCCTGAAAATTATCCAAATGCTATTCAGCATCACGCTGAACCAATTCGTCGTAAAGGTGCTTGTTAAATGAGAGATTGTTAGTTGAGTATATTCTTGAATCACTAGAATTTTCTTGAATCTCGTGAATACTCGTGAATACACCAGGAACTGCAAGTTTTTTTTTACCCCTAGAATCTTTTCTCAAACTTGAGCTATCTACAGAAGCCCCCAAAATCACTTTCAAAACATTTTTGACAAGACTTGCGAAATTTAGAATTTAAAACAAACACCGGTGGAACTGAGCGGATTTTGGTCTATTTTTGACGTTCCAAATTTTTAGAACTGTTATAAATTTGGACCAAAAAAATGGACCACCGTTGAAAACGACCTAAGGTTGCCAGTGTTGTGTTGTCTTAACTATTCATTGCTGTTTTGTATTCTATATTTTGAACTGCTTCAACTAAACTGATTCCACACTGAAAATAATCGACACGCCTCATCCATGTTCTTTTTCACGTTAATTTATCGTTTAATGGCTAGTTTCCACTTCGTACGTACTGTGCAAAAAGATAGGACAAGTACTGGTCAAGTAATGATTCCGCATCAAAATTACTTGAGCAGTTCGCAGCTGACAAGTAAGGAAACAAGTGTAACGCTCGTAACGCCTCCCGTGCAAATCAAATGGAGCTGTCACTTTTCCGCGCGGAAAAATTCCGTAAGGAAAAGTGACATTTCTCGCCAGATAGATCAATTGTCAAAACTACTTGCGGAAAAAGGAGGAATTCAGTTACAAATTTTGAGAACGACGAAAAATCAATGCTCCACCATTGATTATACGTCGTTTTCGAAATTTGTTACTGAATTTTACTTGAGCGCTCTACTTGGGAACAAGAAACTTAGCTTTAATCGGAACCGGACGTGAAATTAAAAGAACGGACTCAATTGACACATTATTCTTGAACTCAGAAAACAAAAGTACAACGTTCGTCGCAAGGTGTTTAGGATGCTAGGTATGATAGCTAAGCTTGTGCGACATTTAAATCAATGTTATTTAGGAACAGAGGTATAACAAAAGTATGTATCAAATGCATATGCATATGCATCAAATGTATAACAATCGTAGTCCGTAAATTTCCCTCATTTTCCATTAAAACTCAATTACAGTTTTCAACACCTTCCAGAAAAAAACATCAGTAAAAGACCAGAGTGCAGCAGTGGTAATGAGTTGCATCACCTGTTGGCAATTTAGAAACATGGAATGGAAATTGCTTTCCTTCTAGTAGTTAAATCGCTGCTCAAGTAGGCAAGTAACGACTACAACTTACAACTATTTTCGATGAAGGTATTAGCTAAATACTTACATTCTGATGGACATTTAAATCGCCACACCGACACCACGCCACAAACTTCGGAAAATGAGACACACCCACGCATTCCTCCACCTCCGACCCGACCCGATTGGAACGTTCGATTGCGTCTGTAAACATGGTACTTTAAGCGCCGCGCGCGCCGTTTAAGCAATTAACACCTGATGTGCGCGGAAAAGTTCTCCACTCCTGCGCGTGCCTGTTTCACCCTGCTTCACCATAAGTGGAAAAGGTTTGTTTATCGACGAGTTTAGGATTGTTTGGATTCGCGGGAAAGTTGTTAGTAAATTAGGCGTCGAATTAGTTTAGACTAACGGGGTGCGGCATTGCGTAACTCTTCGAGTTGTATAACAGAAGATTGATTTGGTTGGGAATTGGCTATATATGTTACTAGGTTTAATCACTTTCTGGTAGGGATCGGATGATTTGACGTTTGGCTAGTGTCGTTTGATAGTAGATCGAAAAGATTGCATCTGTCAATCGAGCAAGTCAAGACACTTAAGAGTTTGACTTATGGCAGCTGGTGGCTCTCATCAAAATCTGGATAAGATCTTGAACACTCTTGAAACGCTCAACCTCTTCTATCGTTTGGTTTCTGTTACGCCCATTCCAGACATTCCTGAATTTCTATGAGCAACCCAAACTGAAGCTGTCTCGCTCTAGGGATGAATCTTCCCCTTGATGCTTGTTTGTCTCATATCTGTCTTCTGTTCGGTTTCTGTTGCTACCATTTCAAGAATTTCTATGAAATTCTGAATTTCTATGGGCAACCTAAACATAACATCTCAAAACCATTCTTGACGCCGAATATCCATCTGATAGCTGGCTTCTGTTCGGTTTCTGTTGCAACCATTTCAGGCATTTCTGAATCTCTATGGACAACCCAAACTTACCTTTCGTGAGAACGGTTTATAATTTCAACAGATGTTTTCCTATCTGGTTTGTGTCTAAAATATCAACTTTCAGGTTTCAGAATTCGTACTGAAACCTGAATCTCTAGTGGAGATACATTAGTCAATTCCAGCTTTTGACAGCCGCCAATAACCGCTATAAGTAAACTTAGCTTCTGGTATAGGCTTCAAAGGTTCTGTCACTTGACAGTTAATCGATAAGATTGATCATTTATCTTATAACTAATCATTCTAATGGAACGGATGAACCATTTTTACATTTAATAAAATCTGGGTGAAGATCTTGGACACTGTTCAACTACAGTACCTCCTCTTCCACCGTTTGGTTTCTGTTGCAACCATTTCAGGCCTTGCTGAATTTCTATGGGCATCCCAAACTTTTCTATCGTACTGAAAACCGTTTTGGCCTTAATAGCTGATTTTATCTCTGGAGTACTAAAATATCAACTTTCAGGTTCCGCAGCCCCTTCAGAACTATCTCTACATCCTGAATTTCTAATTGAAATATTCTGGGCTGGGCCAATCCAGTTTTTTTGCGAACTCCGATGACCGGCGGCATCAGCAAACATCTGACATCATGGATACTCTTTCGAACGCTTTGTCACTTCTACCATCTGGTTTCTGTTGCGATCATTCCAGAGTGTTTCTGAATTTATACGAGCAACCCAGCTTTTTATGTCAAACGAATAACTTACTTCTGTTTGGTTTCTGTTGCGACCATTTCAGAGTGTTCTGAATTTCTATGGCCTACCCAAACACTATTTGCTTGTAAACGAACTGTTCTTGCTTGTAAACGAACTAGCCTTGCTTATGCATCGAGAAAGGCCGAACAAGCTCTTGCCAGTCCGTATCTTGCGTAGGGCACTAGAATATCAACTTTGAGGTTCGAAGTCTCTGTGTTTCCTTTCTCCAGTTCACAGAATCTTAACTGCATCCCGAATTTCTAGTTGAAATATTGCTGACTGCACCCCAAATTGGACTGGCACAATAGTGTGCACACACCTTCAAAGTGTGATTGCAACGCAAGGTCACGTCGGATCGAGTTGAGGTCTTCGGTGCACTTATTCCTTGTAAATGGAGGAATAAGTGCACCGAAGACGTAGAGACGATCCGAGGCAAATGTGCACTTTTATCACACTTTTTAGGCGTACCAAAAAAAGTGTGATAGTCCAATTTGAGATGTAGTCTGCAATACTTTAGCTTCTCTGCGTTCCTGAAGCGAGTTTCCAAAGATTCACTTCCTATTTCAATTGAGTCTCACATTTCATCGATCTCGCAAGTTTCAGTTCTTTTTCTTCTTTACGGCTCGACGTCCCCACTGGGACTTGGCCTGCCTCGCTTAAACTTAATGTTCTTTTGAGAACAGTTATTAATTGAAGGGTTTTCTTTGCCTGTCATTGCATGAATTTGTATATTGTGAGGCAAGTACATACAATGATACACTATTCCCAGGGAGTCGAGAAAATTTTCCCGACCGAAACGGGAATCGAACTCGCCGTCTCCGGATTGGCGATCCACAGCCTTAACCGCTAGGCTAACAGGAGACACGGTGAGCGTGTGATACATAAAAATGTCAACTTTCAGGTTTCAAATATCTGGGTATCCTTGTCCCATCAGAATTTGTCCTGAATTTATTGTTGAAAATATTCTAGGCCTATTCCTCTTTTGACATGCGCCGATGACCGTTTGGTTTCTGTCGCAACCATTTCAGGCGTTGCTGAATCTCTATGGGCAACCCAAACTTTCTGTTCATCTGTTCTTCTGTGCGGCTGTGGTTGATACCATTTCAAAACTTTCTGAATTTCTATGGGCAACCCGAACTTCTAGGCCAGTTACTATTGTTTTGTTCGGTTTCAGCTGCGATCATTTCAGATTTTTCTTTCTGAATTTCTATGGGCAATCCGAACACTTCTGCGCCTTGACATCCGTTCTATTCACAAACAGCCGATGTCTTTCCTGCTGGATTCACACATCGAGAATAGATGAACACGCATCATATCTTGTACAAGGCACCAGAGTTTCAACTTTCAGATTTTGAACCTAATTTTCCTTTCACCTTGGAACGCTTTGAACTGCGCCCTGAATTTCAAGTTGAAATGGTTTAGTTTCACTGCTTTCCCGGATCGGGGATTCAAGGTTCACTTTCTGCTCCGATTATATTTAACATTCCATCGATCCAACTGTCTATAAATCTCAAACGGTTTGTTTCTTTTCAAAACTGTCTTTGTTTTCCACTAAACGCGACACTGATTGTCACCACAAACAAACAAGATTGTTTATGACACGCATCAAATTGACCGATATTACGCTAATCAACGCAGATCCAACCGATTCTTTTTTTTCTCTTACGAATACAACCATTCGCCACAAAAGTCACTCGCAGACTGACTATTTTTTCGGATTGTCACGCCACTGCAACACATCTGCCGCACAGGCGCAATGCTTTCGAAACGAACACACCAATATAAGCACCAGTAAATGAAACCTATGACCACGCCCAACAAACTCGGCACGGTAGATGTAGACGAGTGCACCGATGAACATTGAGTTCACTGAGCTTGAAAATTTTTGACAGCACAGCGGCGTCGACTCTCAACAACTTCTACTCAGAGATGCATCACCACCAAAATGCGCTGATATTTTTTTCTTTGATTTCTTACATGAATTTCCATTTAAAGTGATGCATATGCATATAGTTAATGCGCTAGTCCATATTTTTGCAACTTCATAGTGAAAATTAGATGCAATAAATTTAACAAATTTTCATCTGGGCAGAAATTGTTGAGAGTCGACCCCGCTGTGGTGTCAAAATTTGCTGCCCGAGTGAACTTTCAGCGGGCGGTGCACTCGTCTTTGAACATATCCACGATGACGTCAAACGCCAACTGACAGCATGTTGAGAAACGGTAACTGCGGGCCGTGTTTACAAAAATGACTGCTCACATCTTGCACATCTTGCACATCTTGCAGCGACCGAAAGTTCACTGGATGTTCACCGGATCTCGCCGGATGCAAGATGTGAGCAATAGACGAGTGCACCGATGAACATAGGCCAGGGGAAGTGGTTCACCTAGGGAACCAAACGTCAAATCCACTTTTTCTTTTCATAGAGGCTCTATGAAAAGAAAAAGTGGTTTTGACATTTGGTTCATCTAAGGGCGCTCCCCTATTGAGTTCACTGAGCCTGAAAATTTTTGACAGCGCAGCGGGGTCGATTCTTATCAACTTCTACTCAGAGATAAATCACCAAAATGCGCTGATAATGTTTTTCTTTGATTTCTTACATGAATTTACATTTAAAGTGATGCATATGCATATAGTTAATGCACTAGTCAATATTTTTGCAACTTCATCGCGAAAACTAGATGCAATAAATTAAACAAATTTTCAGCTGGGTAGAAGTTGTTGAGAGTCGACCCCGCTGTGGTATCAAAATTCGCTGCCCGAGTGAACTTTCAGCGGGCGGTGCACTCGTGTGCACCGATGAACATTGAGTTCACTAAGCCTGAAATTTTTTGACAGCACAGCGGGGTCGACTCTCAACAATTTCTACTCAGAGATGCATTACCAAAAACTGCTGATAATTTTTTTTCTTTGATTTCTTGCATGACGTTTTATTCAAAGTGATCCATATGCATATTGTTAATGCACTAGCCCATATTTTTGCAACTTCATCGCGAAAACTAGATGCAATAAATTAAACAAATTTTCAGCTGGGTAGAAGTTGTTGAGAGTCGACCCCGCTGTGGTGTCAAAATTCGCGGCCCGAATGAAGTTTCAGCGGGCGGTGCACTCGTCTATAATATAATTCTGATTGGGAAATGGCTCCGCTCTAGTGTCAAAACTCTCGGACCGCGATGAATGCAGTTCATCGGTGCACTCGTCTATGGACTTATCCACGGTCTTCTTTTTCCTCTGGATTGCTTCTTCTTTTCTTGTGTAGCTGCGGGCACTGTTTACACAAAATGACATATTCATGAACATCCAGCGACTGAAAGTTCACTGGATGTTCACCGGATCTCGCCGGATGCAAGATGTGAGCAGTGTTTTTAGTAAACACGGCCCGCAGTTACCGTTTTACAGCATGCTGTCAGTAGGCGTGTGACGTCATCGTGGATAAGTTCATGCACTTATCCACGATGACGTCACACGCCAACTGACAGCCTGCTTTCAAACGGTAACTGCGGGCCGTGTTTACTAAAATCACTGCTCACATCTTGCATCCGGCGAGATCCGGTAAACATCCAGTGAACTTTCGGTCGCTTGATGTTCATGAATGTGTCATTTTTTGTAAACATTGCCCGCAGTTACAGATATAAAGAAGAAGCAATCCAAAGGAAAAAGAAAACCGTGGATAAGTCCATAGACGAGTGCACCGATGAACATTGAGTTCACTAAGCCTGAAATTTTTTAACAGCACAGCGGGGTCGACTCTCAACAACTTCTACTCAGAGATGCATTACCAAAAACTGCTGATAATTGTTTTCTTTGATTTCTTGCATGACGTTTTATTCAAGGTGATCCATATGCATATTGTTAATGCACTAGCCCATATTTTTGCAAATTTATCACGAAAACTAGATGCAATAAATTAATCAAATTTTCAGCTGGGTAGAAGTTGTTGAGAGTCGACCCCGCTGTGGTGTCAAAATTCGCTGCCCTAGTGAACTTTCAGCGGACGGTGCACTCGTCTATAGTCTATTTTACGAAACGACAACAGTGTTGATATTGATATTAACACTCACGCAACCTCCTGTCAAATTTTCATTCATGAAATGAGCGATCAGCTGATCCGAAACGTCTCGTAAAATGGCTCATTCATAAACATCCAGCGACTGAAAGTTCACTGGATGTTCACCGGATCACGCCGGATGCAAGATGTGAGCTGTGATTTTAGTAAACACGACCCGCAGTTACCGATTAAAAGCATGCTGTCAGTTAGCGTGTGACGTCATCGTGGATAAGTTCATAGACGAGTGCATCGATAAACTGCATTCATCGCGGTCCAAGAATTTTGACACTAGAGCGGGGCCATTTCCCAATCAGAATTGTTCAATTCTGATTGGGAATCGTTTACTTCTTATTGGAAGCGGCCTCGCTCTAGTGTCAAAATTCTCGGACCGCGATGAGTTCATTGAGTTCACTGAGCCTGAAAATTTTTGACAGCACAGCGGGGTCGACTCTCAAAAAAATCTACACAGAGATCACCAAAATGCGCTAATATTTTTTTCTTTGATTTCTAACATGAATTTTCATTTAAAGTGATGCATATGCATATAGTTAATGCACTAGCCCATATTTTAACAATTTCAATGTTTTTTGATTCGATGATTGAAATTGAAAAAGTGACACTGTCCAATACTTTTTGAGTATCATAACACTTACAATAATGTTGCATGCAATGATACATGATTTTTTTACGCACTTCTAAGAACTTCCAGCGATATCATTTTGTTTTAGCAATGCAGCCACAGACAAACAGACGTCTCATTCTACTCACTTCTCATCGTTTCTCTTTTTGACGCGGTTCACACAGACAAACCTTGGTTCACACAGTTCGCAAAACTCATGATCACGGCGATTGCATCGTATTTCTTCCTGTCCTGACGTTCGCTCACATCCGTCATCTACTTGGAGGTTTGCGAAACACAGCGTGATTAGCCATTTTTTTCAGAAATATATCCAGAATTGTATGAAAAAATACTTCTGGGATACTTCCAGATGTTTCTTCTGAGTGTTCAAAGGGATTTCCCCTGGTACTTCTTTCAGAGATTTTTCCAGAATATTTTTGTAAGCTTCTACCAAAAGCTCTTTCAGGGATCTTTTTTGGAGTTTATCCTAAGATTCCTTCTTTTATTCTCCTAGAATGTCTTCAGATGATTTTTCTAGGATTCCGAATATGATTCCAAAAAGAAATACCAAGATCGAACTATTTGCGCGACTGTTGGAACGAACCTAAATGGAACACTTGGACCGGCTTCTTAAGCTGTTAGTACACAGGGTCAAATATTTGTCCGAAAAGAAGCCAATGCTCAAACATCTTGTTTGACTCGATTAAATTTTCATTAGTGTCAAACTGATGTTGTTTCTTGAGTTCTTTCCTTGTCAAATATTTGTCTCTGTGTACTACAGGCCTGACAAGACTGCGGGAGGAATTCCTCAAGAATTCCTTGAAAAAAATCATCGAGAAACTCCCGTAGGGATCGTACTAAAAACTCACAGAAGAATTCCATACAGAACTAGAAAAAGTCACTTGGGGAATCCCGCAAGGAATTCGTGGAGGGAACATAAAATAAATGCAAAAATCCCGCAACAATTTTTTGGAGGTGTCCCGGAAGCTTTTTCTAGGCGAATCCCACAGAAAATTCCAGGAATAATCCCAAAAAGAACGCATAGAGAAGTCCTAGAGGGAATTCCAAAACGAACTCAACGAGGAATCCTCAAAGGAGCTCCTGAATGAATCTTAAAAGCAACTCCTGGCGGAATCACTGAAACAACTTCCTAACGGTTTTTTGGTTGAATCCCACGAAAAAGATGAGAAAATCCCAGAAGAAACTCTTGGAGGAACCTAAAATTGGATTCCGAGATGAATCCCGGCAATAATCTCAGAAGGAACTCCTGATAAAACCTGAAATATGAAAAATCCAGGAGGAATCTCTAAAAGAAAGAAACATCAAAAAGAGGAATCACAGAAGGAGCTCATTGACAAATCTCTGGAGAAACTCCTCAAGGAATTCTAGAAAGAACTCTTGGAGGAATCACAGAAGGAACTCCTCAGAAAAAGTCTCGTGGAAATCTCTGACGGTATTTCTGCCAGATTTCCCAAAATAGGGCGTGTTGAGAGAAAAATTCCAGAAGGACTTCTTGCTTGAGGAATGATAGGTTCTTCAGGATTTCCTCCCGAGATTCCTTTAGGAATACTTCCCGAGATTTTCCCAGGTGTGTGTTTCAAAATTCCTCGGGATTTCCAGGTATTGTTTGTGAGATTCATCCAGAAAATCCATGAGAAAATATTTTCGGGACTCAGGCAGGAGGTCTTAGAATTCCTCCTATACTTTTTTCCTGGAGTACTTCAGGTGCTCAGGTGTTCTATGATTACTACAAAAGTCCCTGCGGAGATTTCTTTTTTCAAGATTCTGAGGGTTCTTCCAGGAATTGTTTTTGTGGTTTTTCAAGGAGTTCCTTCAAGAATTCCTAAGGGAGTTTAATCTGGGATTCCTTTTTTTGAGAATTCCTTCTTCTGAGATCCCTTCAGGAGCTCGTTCTGAGAAGTGCCTCCAGATGTTCTTTTGCCGGTTTCTCACAGCATTCTTCCCGGATTTTCTTCTCAGATTAACCAGGAGGAGTTACTTCTGAGATTTTTCCTAGAATTTTGTCTAAGATTCTTCCAGAAGGTTTTTCCTCAGACAAACAGACGTAACACTTGCGAAATTTCCAATGACCACGCTTTTAACGATCATTTTAAATCTTCATAGTTGTGGCTTTCACAACCAGAGGCGCACGTATCGTTTTTCTATACGTTTGACGTTTCACTTTAACGCCTTCTGTTGACGATATTGCACAACACAGTGATTCGTGCAACTTTTTCACCAGGTGATGGTAGTGTGAACTGGGCGATGGATTTCCATGAAAATCGTTCAAGGTGTTACGTCTGTTTGCCTGTGGTTTTCAGTGATTCATCCAGAAGTTCTTTTTGGGATTTCTTCCTTAATTCCTCTCTATAATTCCTCTATGAGTTCCTTTTAGAGTTCTCCTGGATTTCTCCATTAGCATATAGTGTCATTACACTCAACATGGCACCACAGACAAACAGACGTAGCAATGACAAAATTTCTATCGATCACAGTTTAAACGACCATTAAAATCTTTGTAGTTGTGGCATTCAAAACCAGAGGCGCGCAAATTGTTTTTATTCGCATTTGAAGTTCACACTAGCGCATTCTGTAGAACGTTGCTGCACAACGCAGTGTGTCGTGCAACATGTCCACCAGGTGATGGACGATGGATTTTCGCGAAAATTGTTCTAGATGTTACGTCTGTTTGTCTGTGATTGCACCGTCAAATCTGGAGCTCGATTTGAAAAGGTCGTATGTGCTTTTGTCGATTAAAAATTCGATCAGTTGGATTTGCTTATTATAGCAAAAACCGTTGAAATTGAACAAAGTTGATGCATACAGCAGAATCATCACAAAACAGGCTTTCCGTTCCATCATTAAAAGTCTCCAAAATATCTTCCATATTGTTACAATAACTTAAATAAACTGATCGAATTTTATATCGAAAAATGTACATACGACCTATTCAAATCGAGCTCCAGAAATATTATGCCTCTCAAGATAAATCAGAATATGGCGATTACCTGCCTCTGGTTTCTCATATAAGCGTAACAATTACTAATCAAAACAGCGTCACCAGATTGCAAAACTATTTTATTCCATACATGGGGTTTGACAACAAGCACACTTATTTCACTGAGCCACACTTGCCGTTCGTCACAAATATATTCGAAAACATCTGTCACATCGTGAAACCTACCTGCTTTTGGCGGAAACATATTTTATTTTGTTTTGCCTTGCAACTGTCATGCGGCTGTATACCTTGCGGGCGTACGACCGCCGCCGGACTCTAATAAAAGATAAGCGCGGCAATATTAGCTGTACAGTAGACGTTCGATAAGTGCAATATGCTTACGTTTCACTTTCCTAATACCGTTCGATTCTGGCAGGCAATCGTGCTGGCAGCTGCTGTGAGTGGTTGTCAATTAATCGAAAAGTTCATTTAGACTTGGTTTGTTCATCATTTTGATGGATTACGGATCAATAACGGCAAAATTTTCGTTTTGCTTTCGATATTCCCACATTTTTAGAAGCACTTCTTGTCACTTTTCGCTTAATTTGGGCAACTTCCGAGTTCCGAAAAGCGTTGGATTATCGGTCCACTACCCGCCAAAATGATGAATATCGACCAAGACCACGACGATTGACCGCAACTCACAGCAACTGGCAGCCTCAATGCTAGTTAAAATTCACCAAATGAACTTATCCACGATGACGTCACACGCCAACTGACAGCATGCTGTGAAACGGTAACCGCGGGCCGTGTTTACTAAAATCACTGCTCACATCTTGCATCCGGCGAGATCCGGTGAACAACCTGTGAACTTTCAGTCGCTGGATGTTCATGAATAGGTCATTTTTTGTAAACAGTGCCCGCAGTTAGAGAAGAAAAGAAGAAGCAATCTAGAGGAAAAAGAAGACCGTGGATTGGTCCATTTAATTTTTCGACTGTCTTTTCTTAGTACAGTAGACGTTCGATAACTGCAACATGTTTACGTTTCAGTTACCGAATGAAATTCGATAACTGCAACGCCTGACAGACGTCAACAACTCATAAATTCACGCTAAATGAACGTATATTCATTCAACTGTTCATTTGGGCTAGCTTGGCGCACCATTCTGACGGATAGGGCTAATTTGTTGCAATTACCGTACTTGCAGTTATAAGGCATTGCAGTTAAAACATTTGCGCCGACCAAACGTCTACTGTAACTAAACGGCCGCTATGGAATCAACAGATAGCGCCACAATAGTCTTGTTTGTCTCGTTACAACATGTTTACATTGCAACGAGCGAATGCGATTCGCTAATTGCAACGTCACTTTGACACTAAAGTGCATCGAAATACACTGACAGCATGACTGACAGCACAAAATTGACACTTGATTGCTTTTTAATTGCAAAAACTTTTGATGCGGCGAAACCCAAAAAATTTTGATTCATTGATCCATTGGCAACACCAGGGTGCGAGGCCGCCATTTTTAAGAATCCAACATCTTGTATGTAAACATTTGTGTATCCACAAAGGATTCCATTGTGGATACACGATAGATGTTGGCTCCTGTCAGATGCATTAGGTGGGATTAGGGTTGCCACATACGTGATTGGCAAATACTCACAGCAACTGCCAGCATAAATTACAGCTGAAATCGAATCCGTATTAGCCTCCGCATGCTGAGTTTTTGACTTTTACTGCGAGCACTGTTTAAAATTCCCGTGAGAGTGAGCAAGACAGCACCAAAACAGAGCTCGCAGTAAAAGTCAAAGAACAAAAGGATTTTGCCAACATACACAGGCTAATGGGGTACACTTTGTAAGTGAAACAAAACATGTTGCACTTATCGAGTGTCTACTGTAAGATGCACAGCATTACAATACAACTTATAGTTTTCACACCAAGAGGGGAAATTAGTCTATGGGATTACAGCGAACACCAAAAACTAAACTCAACTTTCTTCCGGATCGATCTAGACAAACAGACAGTTTACAGTCAAAACAAATACATAAAACCACTCCCAACAATTCGCCGTGCAATTTCGTCGGACAGTCACCGATTGCCAAACAAACATCCGCGCCCACATCCACTTCCACTTCTTCGTTTCCCCCTTCCTAAAGAATCTTCTTAATCAGCATTTGCTCACATGTCCGCTTGTAGATATTTTCAACCACACGACCAAACAAACAACAACCGCCGCCCTGCGGACGTCTACCTCAACGACGAACCCCTCCCCCATACCTCGGTCGGTCGCTATTTTCAGCGCACCCGATCGATCTATCGATCGATCGATACTGATCGACGATCGATTTGCTAATTAATCGATCATCTGCGGGAGTCGACCGCCGCCGATCGCAGACTTCCGGGCTTGAACCTTACGCAACGTTGCGCAACCGCTTGGTCGTATGAGTCGCATCCCCGCCTTGTGTGATCTTGTGAGGGTTCGGTGACTCAACGCCGTCCCTCGATCAGTCACTCGATCGCACCACCACCCCATCATGAACCTGCGATAGACAATAACAAACAAAAGCGAGCGGCGATCAAAGGAAGACCCATCCCCCGCGTCCCCGTACTGTGAGAATCGATTTTTTCTTTCACCTTGAACCCCGTGCGCATGATCATGATCGCTTGGTGACCACTTACCCATGGCCTTCTTGGGGCTGATCGGTGCCGTGCCACCACCGTAGAAGCCCGAATCGTGGCTGCTGGTGCTGGTGCTGCGCACCTCGTGGTTTCCGGCATTCTTGTCGTTCTCGCCGTCCTCCTCGTTCGGCGGCAGCTGGCCACCACTGTTGTCGTTGTTGTTCTCATCCCGGCTGCTGACCGCGGAACCGGCGGAGCCCTTGGGCTCCGAGTGCAACGGGATCACCATCGGGTTATCATAGATATCACTACCAACGTCACTGGTTTTGCTACCGGATTTCACTTGCTTCTTCTTGCCGCTGCCTTTCGGGCCGCGGCTGCTGTTGATGCTGCTGTCGGTGTTCAGGTCGGACGAGGCGTCCACGGTGGACGCCGTCTCCGACGAGGTCTGATCCGTGGCCGAGCCGGACTCGTCCTCGCTGCCGCTGCTGCTGCTGGTCAGGTCCGCATGGCGGTTGTGCCTGTGCCCGTGTCGCTTCACCTTCCACAGAGGCCGCGGACGTGCCACCAACACGATTGGACATTTCTCCTCCTTGGAGTAACACTTACGCATCTGCTCGAAGCTCAACTTGACGCGCTTCTGCGGGTCGAACTTCTTCTTCTCCGCCTTGTCGTTGGCCATTTCTTCTTCCTCCGATGACCAGTCGTCCTCGATACCTGAAAACGATGTCTCTGAGGCGGTACCTTCTTCTTCTTCACTACTACTGCTGGAGGAGCACCGTCTTATCACTTGGTTCGCTTGTTTCGATTGCTGATCCGCGCCCGCCGATACCTGCTTGGTAACTGATCGATCACTTGCCGTACTCGCCGTTGATAGACTACTTAAGTTTGATACTGCGCCAAATTTATTTTTCGCTAAATCTGTTTTCGGATTGCTGTCAGCGGCTGACGTAGTCGTATTGATCGGTTTCTTAGCGGGAACCTTTTCCGTATCGGTCAGCGTTGCTTGTTGACACTTGGCACAGTCCTTTATCTCCACGTCGAGCTTCGCGCCCATGTTGAGCGTTATCTGGTTTACCTTAGCTTTGATTTTTTCGGCATTTTCCTGCGCTATTCGCCGTTGCTCGGCTTCGACCTTGGCTGCATCCGGTTGCGGTGCTGCCGGTGCCTTCGGTTTCACCACCTTAATCACTTTCTTGACGATCTTCGTCTTTTTGGGTTCGGTCGCCGCAGCTGCCGCTGCCGACGCACCTTCATCGTCGGCTGGTTTGGGTTCAACGGCCGCCTGCGGCTCGGGTTGTTGCTCTTTCGGGGTGACTTCCGGCTTGACGATGGCTTCTTGCGGCGGCTTTTCCTCTTTAGTAGGCGAGAGCTTCTTCGGCGTCTTCTGTACCTGTGCCAGTTTCTTCTCTGCCTCGGCGGCGATCGTTGGTGCTACGGATTTGATCAGTTCCTTGGGTGAGAGCTTCTGGCCGATCAGTTTCCTGGGAGAATTTGGTGGCGATGGAGACAGAAGCTTCTTTGGACTCTCTGGTGGTTTTTGTGACTCCGCGGAGGTTTGCTTCGTTTCCAGATCTTGAATCTTTTTCCTAAGAGCGAGGAATCCTTTCTTAGGAGATTCCTCAGGGGCTTCGACAACTTTTGAGGGTTCCTTAGAACTAGGTTCTGGAGCCTTCTTGAGACCGAAGGTATTAGCCTTCGGCTCCACCTGTTGTTCTTTAGTGGGTTCCTTGGGTGCAACTACCGCAGTTTTCTTCAGGTCAACGACCGCCGCTTTTGGCGATTCCTCAGGAAGATCTTTGGTACATGGAGGTTCCTTTGGTCGATCTTTCGCTTCTTGAATCTTCTTTGGAGAAAGGAATCCTGCTTTTGGCTCCTCTGTCGGTTCTTTAGCTTTCTGTGCATCCTTTGGTTCGACCTCTGAGGTCTTCTTCAGACCGGCTAAACCTGTTTTCAACAGTTCTTCTGTTGTCTTCAATGGTTCCTTTGTTGGCTTGGGCTCGACCGGTAAAACCTTTTTGAGGCCTAGGATGCCTCCTTTGGGCGAATCTTTTGTCTGTAATGTATCCTTCGGCGGTTCCTTCACCTCCGTTGTTACAGTCTTTTTCAGAAAACCGACTTTGGGTGTCTCTTGAATTTCTTTTGGCTGCGATACATCTTTCTGGGATTCCTTCACCTCCGCCGCCGCAGTCTTTTTAAGAAAACCAGCTTTGGGTTGATCTTCCAGCTTTTCTTTTGTCTGTGGTGTATCTTTCGGTGGTTCCTTCACCTCCGTCGCCGCAGTCTTTTTGAGAAAACCAGCTTTTGGTAGTTCTTGTGTTTCTTTAAGTTGCGGTACATCTTTCGGAGGTTCTTTAGCCTCTATTTTCATCACATTAGGAACTCCTGCTTTGGGTTCATCAACCTTTTGTACCGTCAACGGTACCTTCACGACTTCTTCGGGACCTCCCACTGCCTTCTTCGCCGCTTCCTCCTTCTGTTCCACCAACGGCGCCTTCTTAACCTCATCCATCCGAACCGGCGTCACCTCGAACGCCTTCCGTGCCACACCCACCGCTTCCTCGATCGGCTTCGGCCACTGTGGCATGTCCGCGATCGCTGCCGCTGGTGGAGACGTCATTACCTTCGTACTCACATTCTTCGACGTCTTCTCGGGTTGCTCCTCCTCCTCCTGGTCTTCCTCGTCCTCCTCCTCCTGCTGCTCGGCGAACTTCAGCAGCACCATCTGGTTTCGGCGTTCGATGTTCTGCTTGCGCCGTGCGAACGAGACCGTCTCCCGCGTTCCGATGTTGCTCCAGAAGTCCTCTTCCTGTTGTTCTGGCGAGAGCGGAAGGTTCAGATTGGTGGTCCTCTTGCGAGCGGTGATCGGTTTGAGGAGGGGCTTTGGTTTGGGGTGTTCGACGGGGGGCGGTGGGGCCTTGGGAAGCTGTTCCGGAGTGGTAGGCTTCGGAGCAGCTTCGATAGCCGACGGAGGGGACGGTTTGGCTTTCGGGGATTCTGGTCGGGGCGGTTCTTGAGCAATGGCTGGAGTCTTCTTGAGTGGCTTTGTGGGTGTTGGTGGTGGCGTGAGGTCGCTTGGGAGATCAGGGACAGGCGGTGGTTGTTTCGGGGCTGGCTTTTTGAAGGGAGATGCCGGACGAACTTCCGGGACTTTGAATACGTCGGTCGGTTTGGGAGTCGGACTTGGTTCAGGTGTTTCGGAGATAGGTTTCTTGAGCGGAAGCTTCGGGGAGTCTTGGAGAGGCTTAGGTTTGGGTGGTTCAACAGGCGTAGCTCTCTTGAGTTCTGCAGAATCTGTGTTTGGTTTTTCTGTTGACTCAGCCTGGACAGTCTCTTTGGGCTTCACTTCCGTCTTACCAGCTGTGACAATATCCGGCGACACTTGAGTTGAATTCTTTTGCGGTTGTTCAGGCGTCTGCTTAAGCAACGGAACATCTTTTTCCTGAACAGGAACCAGCTTCTTCGTCTCCTCTTGTTTAGATTTCGGAGAATCTGCTGAGAGCTTCCCATCTGCTTTCGCATCTTTCTTCGCTGCCTTCGATTCAACTTTACCGACTTCCGTTTTCGTTATAAGGACTGGACTCGACTCTCTTGGCTGTTGGGTAAGTTTCTTCAGTGGAAGCTTCGGAGAAGACGGATCCTTCGGTGAATCTGTAGTTGGCTTCGAAGCGGCGTTCTCAGCAGCTTTCCTTACAGGCTTGGGAGATTCCACGGTGACCTTTTCAGCTGCTTTCATGTTCTTGACACCAACTGTCGATTCCTCGCTTGAATTCTTTCTTTTCTCTTCAACCTTCGGAACTGGACTGGATTCACGGGCCTCTTGGGTGAGCTTCTTCAACGGAAGCTTTGGAGAATCCAACAGCTTCTTCGCCGACACGCTCTCACCACCTCTCGAGTCTTTCTCTTCCTTACCCTGCTCAGTCTTTTCCATTGGTTTGATCTCCTCCTTTGCCGCCGTAGTGGCATCCTGCTTGTTGTTATCAGTCTTTGTATCGCTTGCCTTCGCAGAAGCCGCCGGAACTGCCTCCACAGGAGGAGGCCTTCGTTCGGTCAGCTTCGCCAGCTTGTCCATCTTGCGCTGCCGCTCCAGGATCTTCTTCCTCTCGGCCAAACTGCCGAGAGGTTTCTTTTCCGGTGGTTCCGGTTTCTTCTCCGTCAGTGGCTTCGGTTGCTCCAGCTTCCGGGTCGGTTCTTCGAGGGATGCGACTTTTGCTTCTGGTAGATCTATGATCAGGACTTCGATCTTCTGAGCAGGGGACGCGGTTTCCAGCTCGATCGTTTTCGCGGTGATCTTTTGGGAGGCTTTCTTGGGAGGAGTGGTGACGTCCAGGTCTTCGGGAAGCTTCTTTTTCTTCGGGAGTTTGAAGACCGTGCACTCTTCGATGGATTCCACTTCGGCGAGGAGTTTCGGCGGAGCGGAAGACTCGATGATTGGGGAGTCCATTGTGATCTTGAGAGGGTTGCCGGCGGCGTCCACCTGATCGTACACTACATTGTTTTCGACGTCGATCTTCGGGAGAGGTTTGGTACGCGTCCGCTTAAACTTTTTCTGTTTCTTCTTTTCCGGCACTTCAACGACCGATTCGACAGTCTGCTGCTCGAGCGCTTCTTTGATGCGTTCTTCCAGGTCGTCGCCGAGGAGGCCGTTGGATTCCTGGAGTTCCTGCTGGAATTGGGCGATTTCGTCTTCGATGATTTGGGACGCTCGTCGGCGGAGTTCACCGGCGTTGAGGTCATCGTCCAGTTTGTCGGAGTTGATGTCCTCGCAGATCTCGTGGAAGCTTGGGATTTTGATGGCACTTTTGCGTCGGATTGTACCGCGGCGCATCATGACCGGTGAAGTGGCGATTATCTGTTCGAGGATGATGGGACTGTCTTCGCCCTCGCGGATCAGATGCTTCTCCAGCAGAAGTTCGCCGGGACTCTTGGCGGGCTCGGATTTCTTGGGGCGTAGGGAGAGTTCGTCGCGGAATTGGTCCCTCCATGAGGTGGTTTTGGACTGTGGTTCTTTGAAGAGTAGCATGTCCTCTTCGAAGGACGGTTCCGGTTCGGGTGAGTGATGAGGGGTCTTGCGTTCGGTGCTGCCTCGACTGCCGCGAGACTTGCTCCGAGCACGCATCGTGTTGAGCCGTACGACGGCCCGGTTACGGTTGATGGTAGACCGTTGCCGGCGCTGTTCGACGCGTTCCATGAGTTCCTGTTCGCGAGCGCTGATGGACGTGGTGGTGGACGCTGGAGTGGGATCTGGTGTGGATGAGGTAACGGGGGTGTGGCTGGGTTCAGGAGAGGAGAAGGACGAGGTTGGGGACGATGGGAGGAACCGTTTGGGAGTGTGATCTCGCACATAGCGACTGGCTGAGACGTCGATATCTGCAGTGTTGATGACACGTCGTGGCTTCTGATAGGTCGGTGAAGTGTGAGGATGAAATTTGGACGAATTGGCCCGCGTCAAGGCCGTTACCCTGGCTGAGGTGAGCGGAGTCTCGGTAATCGGGGTCAGCTTCGGGACGTAACCTCGCGTGAAGGACGGTGTACGGCCCACGATGATGGGGCTCTGAAAGCCTCGGGATACCCCGACATAACTGGGGGCCGTGTAGTTACTGGACGGTAGGATGGTCGACGACAGCGGAGTCGGAATGACCGGCGTGTTGCCGATGTAGTTGTAGTACAGCTCGGAATACAGAGGCATGGTTGATCCGGTTTGTTCAACTTGAAGCACTAGCACAAATACAGATCATAACGTATGACAAGTAAACTGTAAACTGATTCTTGATTCTAGGATTTCACTACAGCACCTTTATTTCTCTAAAAACTTATGGACGTTTTCTGTTGATTACTCTTCAATCATACTGATTCTTCGTTCACTGAGAAAGATCACAACACAATTAAAATTCTTCTTCCTAATCTCTTCTTTGTCATCATAACCCCCTTTCACTTCATATTTCACTCGTAATAATCACGGAAGCTCAAAGCACTAGCCCATTCTTCAACGCCTTCTTAGATCACTTCGCAGGTTGCGTTCCCGCGTTTGACACATTCCAAATCGCAGTCACCTACGCGCGCGTTGCTACGGACACGGATCTAAGTAGCCGTTGCGTGCCTGCTACCGCCGTAAGTACTACTCTGACAAGTGCAGCCAACAAAAACACCTCAAGAGGGCACACGAAAGTGAAAATTATTTAAATATTTCTCCCTGCCGCGGACGTTTTGTGCCCCTCCGTAACCACGGGTGACGCGGTGACTTATCTACGTACGTGAACCCGTCAGTCGGTCGGTCGATCGTTCTTTTCAATTTTTGCCCGCAAGATCGAAAATAGAACAACACCACACCGTAGGTAGGCACAGACAGAGAGAGAGCCGCGCGCGAAATCGTTCTTTTTTCCAACGAAACCACGCGCGCACATACACACACAAACACACAGACACAGATGACGTCCGCGCGCGCACACACCTGTCACCTGCCGCGCCGCTTCGCGGTAAGAGCGCAGTAATTCGCTTCACCAATTTCACCGCAACAGGCGTTACACCTGCGTTACACACACCGCCGCCGCTTACGTTTTGCGTGGCCGTGTGGGGCTCTGCCACCGAGGGACAGCGCTTCGAAACGGGGGAACCGACTCGGACGACGGATACTCACGGACTGAGATCAGGTCCAAGCGAGCGCCGAGAATTTCCCATCCGAACTTTTTGCGTGAGAATCCCGCTTGTTTTGGGGAGAAAATCTCTGCTTTTTGACGACAAATTTCTCTCGTGGACCGAGAGCCGCGGTAGGATACTTTCCTCGCGCGTCCAACGGGATCCAAGAATGCCATGCGGGCGGGAAAACACCCCTCGGCGAATCGGAAAGTGAAGTGCATTCTTCGCTGCGGCTCTGTTTTTGCATCGCCTACTGTGAGAGTTCAGTGGTGGCGGTCGGTGGTCGGCCACATAATTTATTACTGTGTGGGGGTTCCTCGCCAGAGGGCGAGGGGCAACGTGCTTCGTTAAAATTAGTCCGCACGCTGTATTGGTAGTCTGTTTGTCTGTCTACCACCTAGGCCAGGCCAGGCTCGTCCGTCAGGTGACGCGCGCGTTATCGTTATTTGACATTCCATCTTGCTCTGCAGCACTAGAGAGCTGGCTGCTGCACATGAGAGCTCGTGTTCTCGTTAAGCTTAAGCTGTGCCAGCACTAGCAGAGATTCGTCGCCGTCACCGTGAATCATTTTTCTTTCGTCCAAAAATATCGATGATGCCGCCCGCCCGACTTGACGAATAGTCTCCGAATCTCCGGTGGAGACGGAGAAAGAAACGACGGACGGACCGACATGTGATGTAACAACAGTATAGGTACGGACGATGTTTGTTGTCGATCGTCGTAAATACATTGCGAATTTTGCGGAAAAATCGGAAAGGTTCGATGCCCACAAGGTGAACCGACTCGAGCGGAACGAACCATCGTCAACGACGACGGAAGAATAACAAAGGATTGTTATTGCGGTAATCCGATGCGGATGTGAATGCGCGGACGGATCACAGCTGATTGAGGATGGGCACTGTCTGTCTGTCTGGTGACCTAGTTACTAATTTCTGGGCGGTTTCCCTCCTCTAGAGGGTGATCGATCGTTGGACAATATTTCGCTGTGGGTGGTAATTAATGGTCGACCGTTTTAGCCATGTTCACGCCTGGGGTTTAGCTGCGTATTATAGACTTTTGGCGGATGTTGACCCAAAGTTCGAGAGTGCGATGGATTGAAGATCAATTTTGAGCAAGTAAAAGATCAACGATGGAAATTTAATAGATCGGAAGGCTTGACTTAAGCTTGAGTTTATAGGATGGCTGTTTCTTTGTTTGAACTGCACATATTCGACACCAACATTTCAAAAGGGCGTAACTGCTTTTGGAATCATCACCTTCTTTTAAAGCTGTGGATCATGTGTTATGATTTCCATGTTTTTCACAACAAGTACCAGATGGGAAAAACTCTCCTCTTTCCGACAACCACGGTGGTTTGAGTGTAAGGGAGGCAGTACGACCTACAGCTTTGAAAGAAGGTATTACTTCCAAATGCAGTTACGCCCTTTTGAAATGTTGGTGCCGATATCTGCATATGCCCTGAGATGGTCCTGTTAGCGTTCACCGAGTTGTGACACGTAATGATGAAGAACATGTGTCCTGTGACAACAGGGAGAGTTGCACAGACGAGCTGCAGGATGATAAGAACACTATGCAGTGGTTACAAATTAGCTCGGAATCGGAAAAGGAAGCAATGGAAATTTCAACAGGTTCTGGGCCCAGGAACGTGTCGATCAGGAGCACGCATCAACAGGCACTGTACTAGAAAAGAGCCGGTCGAATAAACTACGGAGTCGCTGTACGAGGTCCTACGAGGGCGGTTGAGGTTCAATAAGCGATTCAACTACTGGCAACTACTGGCAGATCAAAGATAAAAGGAGATCGAAAGGCTTGATGTGGAATACTACGGTAGAACCGATGGATAGAACTAGGAGGCAGCATCTAGAGAAGAAAGTGAAGTTTAATTTAAGTGTTTAGTTACGAGATGTGCATATCGGATGACATCACGTATAAGCTTAGATGAATGAACCTGGTGTGGATATTGATGCAGTACACATATGCAAGCATCAGAGCTATAGGTAGCAGCAGGGACGGTAGTACAGGGATTCAAATGAGTTCAAATAATAACACATATCAACAAGGAGGTAGCGAGATTAACCCTTTCGCGAGAAGCGGGTTGGCTAGGTCTCCGTTAAGAAGAGCTGATGGAGGAGAGGGAGCTGTGCACGTAGTGCCAGCGTCGGCAACCCAATTTCTTCTTCGGCTAGTTTGTCGGGTTAAGTTATGGACGGAGCGTGGTTTATGAGGGCTATCAACTAGAATCGAGATTTTTGCGTCCGCAATGTCGAATATTAGTAAGGACCTATGTATAGCAGACTCTCTTATTAGGCTTCGGAAGCCAATGATGGTGGCTAGGCATTAGAACCACGAGAAATTAGTGGCAACTGCGGCAGCAGCAGAGCCCACGAAGTCAAAGGCTACAATGTCTACTCAGATTGAGGTCTTTGCTTTCGTGGATAGCCCCAAATGTGTAGCGGATACTATTGCTTATGATTACAGGCGAGGAGCTACCAGGTGGCGCCCGCAAGGATAAGCGGCTGTTAACCCCGAAGGTCGGCAGTAATGCTGGTAAGTCGGACCCCAGCCAGGCGTTTCGGAGAGCTGGGAAGAGTGGGCCTGAAAAAGCCGGCCCGTCCCGGATTGAATGGAGGGCAGTTGCCAAGCGCGAACAGAGCGACGCGCTCGTCATCAAGATCGAAGAGTCTAAGTAATCAGACGTCTTAAAAGCGATGCGGAGCGACGCCAAGCTTGTGGAACTGGGCGCCGACGTGCGCAGTATGAGACGTACACGTATGGGTATGGCGCGACAAGGAGCGCAAGGGTGCCTCCTAAAAAAATCTGGCGAAACAGGTCTTTGAAGAAGTGGTCGAGGTGAGGGAGACGACTCTGAAGGTGAGGAACCTAGATGAGATCACTGATGCGGAAGAGCTCGTCACGGCACTGCGGCAACAGTACGAGGTACAGCCGTTCGGCTATGGAAGGGCCCAGCAGCAGGGACACAGGCAGCCTTGGTACAGCTACCTGTGGCTAACGCAAATAAGTGCGTTAACGTAGGTAAGCTTAAGGTAGGCTGATCGGTATGCCAACTGACCTTGCACGAGCCACCTCTGCTTCAGGTGTCTGAAACCAGGACACAAGTAATGGGACTGTAAAGACTCTGACAGGAGCAAGCTATGCAGGCGATACGGCGGCGAAGGCCATTAGGCACAAGGCTGCACGAGTCCACCCACATGTTGGATTTGGTCCGGGAAATTCGAAAACAACAAGCACTTAACGGAATGTCCAAGGTGCTCCGCCGGCAACGTCAATTGGGTCTCGGATGGACCCAGAAAAATGGCGGCGATATGGACGACGGGTAAATACCCCGTCCAGAAGTTGGTGTCTATCACATATGAGGGCTTTGTGATTGCCAAAATAAACGGGGTCTTCTTCTGTAGCTGTTATGCGCCTCCGCGGTGGTCGTTCGAGCAGTTCACTCAGATTCTGGACTGTATTAGCACGGGCGAAGGCCGGTGGTAATAGCGGGTGACTTCAATGCCTGGGCCGTAAAATGGGGAAGCCGTTTCACGAACCAGCGGGGTCAGATCCTGCTAGAAACACTGGCCATACTAGATGTCGACCCGGCTAATGTTGCCACCAAGAGTACCTTTAGTCGGTACGGAGTCGGTTATTGACGTTACTTTTTGTAGTCCTGGCCTAACAAGTAGTTCGAACTGGAAAGTAGACGTTAGCTAAACTCACAGCGATCACCTGGGGTTCGCTACAGTATCGACTACAGGAGCGGACCTGGTGTGATGGTTAGAACGCATGACTATCACGCTGAGGACCTGGGATCGAATCCCACTCCCGACAAACTCACAAAATGTGGGTTCTTCCTTCGGAAGGGAAGTAAAGTGTGGGTCCCGAGATGAACTAGCCTAGGGCTAAAAATCTCGTTAATACAGATAAAAAAAAGTATCGACTACAACAGCAGCAGGCAGCGGGTAGAGGAAGAGGCGGCTAAGGCAAAGGTCAATCCCTCGCAGGTGGAAGACATCATACTTCGACGAAGTTTGGGGAGGCGCTCCGCCGTAAGCGAAACCTACTTGGTTTAGACGGCGACGAGCTGGTAGCGGTGCTCTCGCGTGCGTGCGATGCGACCATGCGTAGGCGAGTCCGCCCTAGAAATGGTAGACCACCGGCTTACTGGTCGACTCAAACATTTGAAAGAAGTTTTTTCGTTAAAAACTTTTTTTTTGTACTTACCGCATTTCACATGAGGAATTTAGGCAAAATCTATTTGGGTGGGTAGTGTAACATTAAAGTAATTTGATAGTGTCCAGCACAGTTGGAGTGCTCAAAATCAGAGATAAGGTTGGATTACAGGAAAGAAGTATCGAATGGAGTTAGGGAGGGATAAGAGCGTGTTCAGGGGAGACATTTTAGGGGGGGGGGGGGGGGGGTTGAGACAATTTCCCATAAAAACTATTTTGACAATAAATCATCGGACCTACATGTATTACTTGTGAGTTTGAATGAAATTCATACCAGCACAGCCTCATGTAACTATGTGCCAACACGTTCAATGTGTGTTTGAAAATCTCAAAGAACTCGAAGAAAACAAGAACTTTGAGTATAGGTCTTCGAAACTACAAGCGTAGTCAGGCTGAAATGACTTGTGAAACTACCTCAAACGCCCACGAAATGCTTTGAAACGCCTTTGAAACGCCCTGAAGCCCACCTGGGAGCTTTTGAAGTTCCCCAAAAGCGTCTGAAGCACGATAAACGCCTCTGCAACCTCCTACAAGCCTCACAAAGCCCACCTAAGAGCTTTTGAAGCCTCTTAAAACCCCTCTGTAACCTGCTGAAACGACTTGAAACGCCCCTGAATCCTCCACTGAACCTCTCCCTCCCTGAAACACCAGTGAAGCTCACCTGAGAGCCTATGAAGCCCCTGAAACCGTTCTGAAACACTTTGGAACCCGTGATGTTCATCCTAGAATCTGTGAAGGCCTCTAAAGCCCTCTAAACCTCCTAAAGCTCTCTGAAATGCATTGAAACTATAGTCACTATAGATTCCATAGACTCGTGAAGACATGGTTGAGCACGATTGTAGTGTGTTTTACCGTGAATTAAGAGTGTACCGAGCAAATATGACGTCACGGAATCCATTATCGGTATTGTAATCGTGACGTCATGCTGGTTTGGCTACACGAACTGACAGTTCGTTTGGCACTTCCTCACCTCAAACTCCCTTGAAACCCCTCAGAAATCACGCATTCTCCCTTAAATCTACTAACCACCCGCCCTTCTTAAACTTCTATAAAATCTTACATCCTTTTAGGTAAAGTGGGATTGCCTACCCACTCATCACCTAAATAGAGGTTCCGGTGCTAAAGCTTCTTTTAGGCAGATACAATTTACGCGCCTTTTTGCCTTTCTCGTACACCAAAGTGTAGTATATGTACACTCAAGAAACGATTTTTCGATAAAAGGCTCGGAAAGTTGAGTCACACATACCGATCTACGAATTGAGATTATGTCTGTATGTGTGTATGTGTGTATTAGCGTGGTTCAAAAAATCGTTTTTGCTCCACACCGATTATTCGATTTGTAACCAGATTCTATGCCTTCTAACAAAATTTGAGCTCATTTGGCTGAAAATTGAGAGTGCACAAGCCCTTCAAAGTTTGTATGGGAATAACTATGGGAAAACGATGTTTTTCATTCAATCGACCGTAGTATTTTCCCAAGTGTCCTAGAGCGTTAGTTGACCCTTGGTACTTCTAGGCTACTCTATCAGCTACAACTTTGCCGAAGACCACATACAAATCGCATGCCTCATTAATTAGTTACCGATTTTTATCCAGAATCGAAATCTTTACTCATGATGGTGAAACATAGTAGCCATGATTTCAGTGTGCTATCTTTGGCGCCATATTCAGCAATGTTGCCTGCTGGGAAGCTGGAGGATCATTGCTAAGGTTTGTCCAGTTGGATACAAATCGATAACTAATTAATGAGGCATCCGATTTGAATGCGGTTTTCGGCAAAGTTGTAGCTGATAGAGTAGCCTAGGAGTACCAAGGGTCAACTCATCCTTTAGGGCACTTGGGGAAATGCTACGGTCGATTGAATGAAAAACATCGTTTTCCCATAGTAATTCTCATACAAACTTTGAAGGGCTTGTGCAGTCTCAATTTTCAGCCAAATGAGCTCAAATTTTGTTAGAAGGCATAGAATCTGGTTACAAATCGAATAATCGGTGTGGAGCAAAAACGATTTTTTGAACCACGCTAGTGTGTATGTATGTTTGTGTACAAAAAAGGTCACTCACATCTAAGGAACTTCCCATTGGCCGATTTTACTGGTTATAATACAAATCGAACCGGAATTTCACTGCATTGTTTGCTGTTGAAAATGGTCCAGATATGCCAAGGCGTTCCGCAGTTGTGGCCACCCAAATAACACACTTGTCACAGAAGAGTCACGGCGGCGCAGGTTTTTGTTGCGCAGAAGTCACTGTGACTTACTTCTAGTAAATAAGTATTTATATATTAGAAGTAAGCCATATTGACTTATGTGAACCTGCGCCGACGTGACTTTCCTGTGATAAGTATGTTACATGGGCATTGGGCATTTTAGTGACCCAAACTAGCACCGGTGAATTGGTCATATATTTATAAAACCAAACCCTATCATGCGACACATCAAAGTACGCCGAATTATATGAACTTTGGCATCGTTGACGAATTTTATGCGGCAATCATCAATGGAAACCAGAAAACCACGATGTCCGCCACAAAATCAAGATAACGACCTAGAAGCCAAGATGGCGGCCCACAATTAGAAGTGGCGGCTGCTTCAAGGAGTTCAAGTCTCTAGAACCATGCAATGCGGTTATATTTGGTATTAGCAGTCCCGGCAAACGTCGTCCTGCCTGCCTACTGTGTTTTCTGACATGCAGCTCTGTACAAAAACGCCTCGCAAAATGGATTTTCTTATTTTCCCGTTTTTCTTGACTTCCCGGTCACTTTTTCTCATTATTTTTTTTCGTACGAACACGTCGGAGCCCTGGCGGAATGCAACAGTGGAAGAATCATGTCGATCTGTTGACCCGTTCCCAAGCCTATTCGTGACATACAAACACCATTTAATTTTTATTTATATACACTGACCCCACACTGATGAATCATCTAAGGGTTTGTACGACGTTTAAAATTTAATATGGAGCAGAATAAACAAAATACCTAGATAAAATGAACAGCAAATAGTAGGAATACGTCCACAGTCTCAGTTAACAAACATTCTGCGTATTGAAAAAATTGTAAAATTATTTTTTTGATTTATATGTAGAAAGCCCAATACCACAATTTATGAATCAGCCATGGAGACGTCCACAAATATGAATCAATTAGTACACGATTTATGAATCATCCGATTATTACCTTTTTGAGTACACCAAACGACATAGAACGTTTAAACAACTATGGAATGAATGTAGGGTCTTGTACCATTTGGGCAGGTGTACCTATTTTGGGCACTTGCCGTTATAACTAAGTCAATCTCAAACCGATTGGTTTGAGATTTTGTATAGAGTTTTAGATACTGTACGTGCCTAACTCTATACAAAAATTCAAATCAATCCGTATGAAATTGACTTAGTTATAGCGGCAAGTGCCCAAAATAGGTACACCTGCCCAAATGGTACAATACTCTACTAAACTACAATAGCTAACTATGTCGATGGATTGGAATCGAGTTCGAAGTGTATTAACGGAAGTGGTCATGTCAAACACTGAATATAAAGATCATATAGTGTGGCGATGGCACAAAACGCCAATGTATTAAATAGAGTACATAGCTTTTTTTGCTTGAGAATCCCATAAAAATCAGATGGTAAACGCTTAGGGAACGTCCAGAAATTGCTTCACACAAAAATCGTTCATTTTCGACTCCCCCCTTCTTCACACTTTTCATATGAGACCTCTGAAATTTTTGTATGCTTCGTCACTCTTTGCTGAACCCTATAAACCCCCCCCCCCCCCTTGGAACGTTATATAATTTATGGACGTTCTACATCTATTCAGCGAGATCATGACGCTTCTAGGTTTGGGGTAGCTGGAGAGGGTTCGACAAACTTAATGACCGTCACATAAAATTAGGATTCCCAATGTAACAAAGCGTGACATGGACAGGACACAAAAGTTATCGTACAGTTGCTTAGAATTTCTCATAATTTTATTGTTTTTCTAAGCAAAATCCACATTTAAAAGCTAATCAATTGGATTTATTTAGCTTAACAACTCAGGTACATATTATGCAAATAACAATTTATTTAAATAAAAGATAAAAATTTAAAAAAAATCATAGCAACAGTCTTATGAAACATTTTCAATTCTGCTTCTGGTTAGGGTTAGATTTATCGATTTATCACTTGAGATGTGTATTGTTATGACTTGTTTTCGGTTACATGGCAGAAATTCATCAAATTAACCGATTTTGATTTTGAGGAAACGCTTGGTGTTCGTATCATTGGAGTTTTGTTTGCGTTTAGACGGTTTCACAGTCTTAGCTCTTTTTGCATTTTCCTTATTCGCCAGCCTCAATTCCTTCTCTTCATCTCTCTGCCTCTTTTTCTCGATCTTCTCTTGTCTCTGTTCTTCCTTTTGCTCTTCTTTTTGTTGTTTAATCAACTTTCGTTTTTCAATCCGATTTTTCTTTGCAAGCTCTTCCTGTTTCTTATCCGAATCCTTTTTGTTGTACCATTGCAGCCACCTATCACTTGTGGCAACCGAGGGCACGTGCTCCTGCTTACGCCGTTTTTTTCCGTGGGTGTTCTCGTTAACCCTTGGCCACACCAGAATGCCCTCGAACGGGTCTTCATTACAAGGGATGATAGGCGTGCTGTCTTCGTTACTGGAGCTAGAACTATTTTCAGCATTGCTAGCATTCATTGAGACGTCGTTTTCTGAATTGACTTTAGCGGATAGTGTATCTCCCACACTACCAGATGGGCCTGCAACGGGATCTTTGTTGACATTTTGCGCAGCGACTGTAAAAATTAGATTTTGAAAATAAGTTATTTTTTTATTAGTTTTTCTATATTTTTTATACTTACGGAAACCGTCACTAGCCTGAATGGAATTTACAAATTCGACTTCCGTGATTGAATTCGTAGTTGAGTCAACGATCGTACTAAGATCATCAGATGTGATAACTGTAAGACAATTATTTCATAAATTACCTTTTTTTTCTTGCTGTGCTATTATGAATAGTATTATACTTACAGGAATGATTACCGATGTGTTCAAGTGGCTGAATGACACATTCTCCGCCATTATCAATCATAAGATCCACTGCTAGGCTTTGAAATGGAATCAAGGGCTCCGTATACATGAGACCTTCCGATTTGTCCTTGATACTTTTCCAGAAATTGAACAAGGCCAGCTCTTCCAACGGTCCGTACCAAAAATCCTTGTCTCTATTTGTAGTGAATCTGGCGAGTTGAGCTTGCTGAAGCCCAAGCTCAACCTGTTCTAACTGCACCAGATGAGCGTTCGTCAGTGGTTCGTAGGGCAGTGTATCATCGGATGTTAGATTTTCGGGCTGGGTAGCGTTGGCCGGCAGCTCACTGAAGTCGATTTCGTTGACATTCCAGGGAGAAAGTCCGCAAACTTTGAAAGCTTTTTTGAGACAATCCTTGGAATTCGTGAAGTTGTCGACCGCAGTTTTGACAAGCCTTCCGAAATTGGTTTTTGTTACTCTGGCATTATTGTCAGCTAGGAGGTGCTGCCTGAGGACTTTGAACCAGATTTTCTTCAGTGGACCAAAATAAAGTTTGTCCAAGGGCTGCAAAATCCGGGTTGAATTTGGGTACAAGGAGATGATAATGAGCCGATGCTTCACACAAAATTCAGCCAGCTCCATGCTGACATGGCTTTTATGGCCGTCCACGAATATAACAACAGGAAATTCAGTCCCTCGTTCCACCAGCCATTTGTACAGATCGTTTACTACGTATTCATAAAACGTTTTGGTGGTCTGCCATCCTTCGTCCGATACGCCTACTGTCCACCCTGCAGGGATACTTTCGGCAATCTCTTTGCTGATTCTTTGGCCCGCATAAAGGATCATTGGTGGAGTTAGGTCGCCAGCTGCAGTGCATCCGAAAAGCACAGTGTAGGATTCCTTATCCGAGTTGTTAATTACGGAGTACACATTCTGTACGTTTTGTCCGCAAAGTGCTTTATATTCGTTGGGGGTCAGTTGAAAACCAGATTCGTCGAGGTTCAGGATCCTTTGAGGCTGGTTGAAAATGGACATGTCAACGTTCTCTTCAGCCAAAGTTTCTTCAACTTCCAGGAACCATTTACGAAGTTGTTGTTCCGTAACCTTGGCACCAGCCTTCGATAACTTGGTGACGTATTTCTTCCTTATGTTGTTATGCCTCTCCAGGAACCTTTGACACCAGTTCTTACCTAGAATAAATCGCAACAGGAATTACAACCCGATGAATAAGGAAGGATGTGCAGGCATTTTACTTGGAAACGATGGAGGAATCTGACGAGTTTTCCTGATCTTTTTGGCGTAATCACTCACGGTACTCGTCAAATCTGCTGCACTGACGGGAAAGCCTGCTTTTCCCATGTAAAGAATCCAATTCACTATGCGCTTCTCCTCTTCCGGCTTCAGAATTGTCCTGGGTCCTGTTTGTTTTAACGCTTTATTGTTTATACGACGCAGCAGTGTCGAGCTAGGCACATTGAATTGTCTCGCTGCACTTCGCACATTTTTTGTTTTACTTGCCAGAATGACAGCACGCTCGAATGTTTCCGGATCATACTGTTTCCGGACCCGGGCGGAGTGTTTCTTAATGGTCTTTGCACTCATCCTATCAAAATTAGGAAAAGAAATAATTAATTTATGTCCTCCTCGCATTCGTAATCTCTGATTCATAAATCGTGCCAGATGCAAATTTTCCCCACTATTTACGAATCACTCTTTTCACTCAAAATTTTTAATTTTACTGGTGATATACAACACTTCTTTATAAGAAATATGTTAATCATACCTGTTTACGTAGACTCCAACTCGAATTTTTCGAAAAAACTTAGCAAAACTTTCCGAAACTTGTTTCAAACTTAGCGCTCACGAACCGACGTCTTGTGCGGGCAGCTAAAAAATCGACAACATAAACAACGAATGGAACACGTTGACATTTTTTGTTTATTTCGCACAATAAAAGCGCACACCGGGGTAAAATATCATATGATTTTCTAAAGAATAGTGGAACTAATATTACAAAAATAGTTTTTCGATTCAAAACTATAATTTTCTGTCAAAATTGGTCGTTTAAACACAGCTGATTAATAAACTGCGGGTGATTCAACGGTGTGGGATCACTGTAGAAGATAGATGAAGAAGAAGCCCAAAGCCCAAAAATGGCGACCAGAATATTCAAGGTGGTGGCCCCAAAATCCAAGATGGCAACTGTTTTAAGGACTATGCAATATTTATGTGAATATTTGGTATGGGGAAGATGTCCAAAGTCATAAAATGCTGACCATAATATTCAAGCTGGTGGTCCGAAATCCAAGATCCAGCTGTTTTAAGCAGTTTCAGGTTCCAAAACCATGTAATATGGGTATATTTTGTATGGAGAAGATCTCCGGAGTTCATAAATGATTACCAAAATATCCAAGAAGCCGACCCAAATTCAAGATGACAGCAGTTTTATGGAGTCTTGAGCTCTGAAATCATGCAGTTTAGGGATAATTTGTTATGGAAAAGACGAGTCCAAAAATGGCGACCAGAGTATCTTAGATGGCGTTCAAAGTATCTAAAATGGTGGCTGTTTAAAGGAATTTTATGCTCTAATGACCGATTTATTCACCCTGGCTTAAGCGTTAAACCAGGTTCAACTATATGAGTAAGCCTGGCTAACCGGTTAAGCCGAGGTGAAGAAATCGACCCCAATATTATGTAATATGGGCATACAGTAATTATCCGATTTTAACACTGTATTTGCGCGACAGATCTTAATTAAATAACTTTCTACCATTTTTTCTTACAAAACTATGCCAAATCTTCTTACTCTTCCTCAAGATGAATGTCCAAAGCGCGATTTGCGCGATTACGGCCGTGGAGCTCTCTGAACCCCTCTGAAACGCATCTTAACTCATTTCATTAGGTCGGCTCCAGAGGCACGTTCTCCTTCATTTGGGAAATTTGTGCCATGAAACCTTAACCCATTTACGCCCAGCGATCTATTTGTAGATTAGCAACTTTTGCGATTACCGTGGAGAAATGAAGCACGCTGGAAGGCAAGTGTCTTCAGCAAGTCTTCAGCAAAGTTATTGAGGAGGTTAGGGACTCTGCGATAGTACGTAATTTAGTACATATTTGTTCCAGTAGGCGGCGCTAGTGATCATGCAACGTTTTGCTTTGATGGACTTATCCACGGTCTTCTTTTTCCACTGGATTGCTTCTTATTTTCATCTGTAACTGCGGGCACTGTTTACAAAAAATGACATATTCATGAACATCCAGCGACCGAAAGTTCCCTGGATGTTCACCGGATCTAGCCGGATGCAAGATGTGAGCAGTGATTTTAGTAAACACGGCCCGCAGTTACCGTTTCACAGCATGCTGTCAGTTGGCGTGTGACGTCATCGTGGATAAGTTCATAGGCGTTGTGTCAACAGCCATGGTCCACTGAACGAATTAATGCTGGCCTTCTTACTCGCACAGAAAATTTGACGTTTGAGCGGAGCCGACACCGCTTAAACGTCAAATTTTCGGTGAAAGTAAGCAGACCAGCATTAATTCGTTCAGTGGACCATGGACTTATCCACCGATGAACCGAATTCATCGTGGTCCGAGAATTTTGACACTAGAGCGGGGTCTGTTCCAATCAGAGTCGTCCAATTGGGTTCTTTAGGGGTATCCGGATTATTTCAGATTCGGATTCTCCGCCCGAAAACTATTCGAAATCCAAAGTTTCATAATTTTTGGAATCCGGGAACTATTTTTAAAATGCATTTAAAGTTTGAATGGGGAATTTTTTTTGTTTCCGGTCGAACTGTCATTTTATCAATTGAACTGTCATTCTATCCAAGAAAATTAAAACTGTTTTGTTAATTTAAACATCAAAACAAAGGTATTTGAATCCATCCAATTCGGTTCATCGGTGGATAAGTCCATTGTCAGAATCGCCGAACTCGTGCTGTGAACATCTTGTGATACCTAGTATTTATCAGTTGAAATTATTCTTGGGTTAAGTATGGAGTATTCGGCAAAGTTCATCAGGACATCAAGAACTATCCGATAGTGAACTAGTTGATTCTAGGTTCATCCACTAGGTGGCGCTAGTGTGTATCAGAAATTCTATACTGACAAATCTCGAGAATCACACCACATAGAAAAATTTCGTCTTTGGGAAAGTTGATTAGGACGTCCAGAGCTATCTGATTATGAATTAGTGAATTTGAGGTTTATCTGCTAGGTAGCGTTAGTGAGTCTTTCAGGGTCGCCTAATTTTCCGGAAAACTCCAGTGGAAAACTAACATTTTCGACAGACATCAACTACATTGAAAAATCATAACTCAAGAACGAAGCATCGTAGACACAATATATTTTTGAGAAGTCATAAGAAAGTTTTGTCAACACTTAAAAAAAATACGAAATGAAAATTGTTTTCCCCAAATTTTGCCACTGTTGAGGAAATTGTCGGAAAAGGTATTTTCGGAAAGGAAAGTTCTAAAAAATATTTTTGAAAGGAAATCAAATAAGCCATATTATGTGAAATTTTCAAGATTTGCTATAGGAGCCGTTTTTTAGAAAAATCATAACTTAAGAACGAAGCATCGTAGACACAATGTTTTTTTGTGAAATCGTATGCAAATTTTCTCAGCGATCAAAAAAAAAAAAAATACAAAAAAAAATGTTTGCATCTAAACTTTTCACTGTTGAGGAAAATTGGTTGGAAAAGTCGGAAAACTATTTTCGAAGTCCGGAAAAATTCTAAACAAAAGATATTTTTGGTAGGGAATTACATAAGCCATATTCTGTAAAATTTTCAAGATGTGGTTTTTCTCCGTTCCTGGATTATGATCAATTTTGTGCAAATTAATAATCAAGACGGTCGAAAATCAACCAACATCTGGACCATTTCCACAAAACTGGTCATAACTCAGGAACGGAGAAAAATCACATCTTGGAAATTTTACAGAACATAGCTTATGTTATTCTCTTCCAAAAATATTTTTTTAAGAATTTTTCCGGACATCAAAAATAGTTTTTCCGATTTTTTCAACCGATATTCCTCAACAGTGGAACATTTTATGGAAAACAATTTTCATTTTGTATTGTTTTTTTCCATTGCTGAGAAAATTTGTTAATGATTTTACAAAAAAAAAACATTGTGTCGACGATGCTTCGTTCTTGAGTTATGATTTTCAAAGTAGGTGGTGTCTGCGGAAAATGTTGGTTTTCCACTGGAGTGAATTCAGAATTCTCCGCAGAATCTTGGTGAGAATTCCAACAGCAATTCATTAGATAGTTTCTCACAGTTCGCACCTTCAAGAATTACTGCGAGAATTTCTCTGTGAGTTTCCCCAGAAGTTCCTCTGGAAAGTGCTCTGCTGATTGCTCTGGGGATTTCGACTTAAATTTATCTTGGAAATCCTCCTGGTGATGGAGTTTCAGTAGGAACCTCTAGAAGGAATTCCTGTAGAAGCCCTGAAAGATTTTTTTGGAGGAGCCCTCGGAAAGAATTATTGAAATACCATGATGGTATTGCTGGAAGAATCGCCAGGGAAGTTGTTCCAATACCAAAACAGAGAAAAAGCTTACGGAGTGCACCCTGGTTGAGTATGAGAATTTTGAAATTACTAGTATTAAAGGCCATTTTATACGTACCAAATGAGCCAGCTTTTTTTTTCAGAAATCACAAACACTTCTGAAACTTTCCTGAAAATATTAAAGCCTACTGATTAATTATCTTTCTTTGGGTTTACCTGGGTTTTTAAATCTCCGGTAAAGCCCAGTTCCAGGAGGTCTCAATGCCGTATCAGGAACCGTCTCCAGAGTCCATAGATGTTCCAGGGGATCTAAGGGACGTTTCAGAGAGTGTTATAGAGAAACTTAGGGGCTTCTCTGGGGGACCAGGGGCGATTCAGAGGGACTCAGGGGGTTTTAAGCGGGTTACAGAGGGAGGGTATCAGGGAGGTTCTCGGGAATCTCAGAAGCGCTCCATGAGATTCCAAAGGGGCTTCAGAGGCGTTCCAGGCGGTCTCGGAGGCACTCCATCAGAGTTAAGGGGATTCCAGGAGCCTCAGAGGCGTATCAGGGGGTCTCAGGGGTGTTTCAGGAGATCTCAGAGGCGATTCAATGGTATCAGGGGAGTTCCAAGCAGTCTGAGGAGTGCTCCAGAGGATTCCAGGAGATGCCCGGAGGTTCCAGGGGGTGTCAGAAGTGTTTTCAGAAGTGAAATTTCAGAAGACTCCATGGGGTCTCAAGAGCATTTCGAAAGCGCCTCAAGAAATCCTAGGAGGCTCCAGGGAGATTTTCGGGGCGGTTCAAGGAGTTTTTATGCGGCTTAAGAGGGATTCCGCGAGGTCTCAGTGGGCTTCAGGAAGTTCCAAGGTGCCTAAGTAGGGTTCTTGAGGGTCTCAGGGGGTATCAGGGGTTCTCTAGAGAATCCAGGGAGGTTCCAAGGAGTCTAAGAGACGATTCATGGAGTCTCATGGGAGTTATAGAGAAACTCAGGAGGTTGCAAGTGGTTTCCAGAAAGTGTCGGGGAGGCGTCATGGCCGCTTCATGAGATTCCAGGGGGATTCCGGGGGCCTCAGGAGGCACTCCACGATATTTCACAGGGGATTCCAGAGTCATTTCAGAGGTCTCAGCAGGGTTTCGTGGAGTCTTAGGGGCGTTTCAGAGTTAGGGGTGCTCCAGGGGATTCCAGGGGTTCCTGGGACCTTGGATGCGTTTCAATGGATCTCAGAGGAGTTTTAGGGGGCCACAGGAGCGCTTCAGGTGCCCTCAGAAGGATTTTAGGATGTATCAAGGGGTTTCAGCAGCGTGTGAGGGAGTCTCAGTGGAGTTTAAGGGTGTCTCAGGAATTTTCAGGGGAGTTTGGAAGGCTTCAGGGAGACTGAGGAAAATTCAGAAGCGTTTCAGGGTTATTTATGGGGATTTTAGGTACGGCCCTGGAGATTCCTTATTCCTTCTGAAGCGCCTCTGAAAGAGCTTCAATACCTTCGAAACAAATCCCCTTCAAGCCCCTAGGAATCCCCTTGGAATGTCTCTGAAGCTCACCTTAAACTATTAGAAGCACTTAAAATTGGTAAATTCCTTCTGAACTGCAAACAGCTCTTAAGCGTAGTCCTACGTCAAAAAGGTGTACATTTATTGCTTTCAAAATATTCTGAAAAATTTCGCGCTGCCCATGATCCGCGAACCCTTTCGCCGATTGCGACATTCCTTCGCACCTTTCCGATTGAGTGAGGGCTGCCAAAATTCACTTCATAGCAGCAGCTTCATCCACTCCCACGCATCACTGCTATACCCTCGCATCGCATCACCGATCTTAATGTACATAGTAGCTTCAGCTTGCGCGGGGAAAATCTCAACTATGCGGAGATCGACGCACCGCGGACGCGATGCGAGATTGTTGCATCGATATCTTAAGTAAGTACCT
>NC_085136.1:63544442-63764574 GCF_035046485.1 Aedes albopictus
GTTTTAAAAAAAATCGAGCTTGTTATGAGAGAAATGCAAAAAAGTGTGTTTTCCCATGTAAAACCTCATATAAACTTCAAACACGATGCGCAAAACGTAGACATAACCGATCGTGCCCAAATTTTGCACACTTATTTAAAGCTTTGATCTGATAGGATACCATTGAATTTTTCATTTTTCCATATAAACGATGACCCACTCTAGACTATACAACTGTCGCTTGTAGTACGATTCACCACTGGTCAAAAACCAGTCGTCCTTACGTTCGGAAACATCTTCGCTACGTTTTTGTCCCTATTCTTCTTTTTGTACATCTTGGTGGCCCAGTTTTGGTGTTCATCTCTTTGCTTTTCAAGATCCAGTGTTTCTTCTCCATTCTCCGCATTCTTGATTAAAATGTTTAGCTGGTCACATCTGTTACAGGTATCCGTTTGTGGTTTGCGGAAACTCAAGTTGAAATCTTCAGTAAAAATCTTCCGATACACGTTTTCCTGAACTGCCTGCATATTTTCCTCGGCACACCATTATTTATACAACTCAAACATTTTCCTGACTGTTAAATCACTCGATAGAATTTTTTTACTGGACTTTTCTCTCGTGTAATGGCTGGTGCAAGCAGAAAATGGTCGGATATGCCTTCGAACTGCTTCCTTGGAATCCTCTGTAGTTTCCGATCTTGATCGGTTTCCAGATCTTCCATCTTCCGAACACACCGCCGCAGCACTGGTTCGTTGCTTACCCAGTAGACTTCGTACTTTTTTCTCCGAAACATCCAGTGTTTTCAAAAACATGCCCCGGCATACTTGCAACCTAATTTATGTGGGTTGGCTCTTTTCGGTGACATAAGAAAAAGCAGCATAATTCGCGTTACGCGTTTCGGCTTACTACTCTTCAGCCCTCTTCAGACGCCTAAAACATTTATTGAGACATTACAATTTTCTTAATTAAGTTAACACATACAAAACGTTTATACAATACACTTACAACATGCTGAATGTGACCATCAGCTCGGTCTGTCACAGATAAACTAAATCAAATTTTCCCAGACCTCCCAATAAATCTTACACCCTATTCGACACCCATTCTGTTCGGTTCGTTTTCGACGTCATTCGTTCTCTCTCTCGTTCGAGCTCGGGTTTCTCCACGTAGTCGGGCCAATAGTCCATTGTACGTCGTGGATTCGAAAGGACGTCATCAAAAGCAGGAAATACCTGAAGGAGAATCCGAATCTGGTGGTAACAAAGGCAGATAAAGGAAGCAAAACAGTTATCTTGGACGCTGAAGAATACCACAGCAAGATGCAGAGCCTTCTCGAAGACGAAAGCACCTACAAGAAGTTACCGTCGAATCCAACGAACAAGATCCTGCTCAAACTCCGCTTCAGGAACGGTCCCGACTGTTGAGCCCGGAATCTCAATTTCCGATTCGTTTAGTGTCCCCATTCCTGACGGTGATCCCGATACCATCGTGTCACCGTATGATGCTTCCGTATCTGAGTCCGCTGAGCCGCTCTCTGTAGTGGTAAACAAAAGCGTAGTAGCTCCAAGTAGCTCGTTGTGATTTTTAAGCTCTACTTACCCACTACTGCAACAGATTCCATCAGCATATCTTCAGGTGTCAACCACACCACTTCCTCCAACAATTGGCTTCTTTAGTGGTGTTGAGATAATTCCATATTCACAATCTACATGCCAAACTGAGCCGAAATCCAAATTTTCATGAACTTTGGTGCCCGGGAACCTATTTAAAAATCGATTTAAAGTTTGCATGGGAGCGATTTGTCGAATCACCCCTCGTCGCATTTCGTACTGGGCGGAGCTGTCAAGCAGTTGCCCAGCTGTCAAAAAGTGATTTCAAAAAATCTTTTTGTAATTGAATTTAGGTATCAAAATAAAGTTTTAAAAATCTGAAAAAAATCATACTGGCTTAAAAAAAGGTGCTCTTTCGAATAAAATCAAAAAATCAATATATTATTCTTAATTTAAAAACCCAATTCGAGTTCGTTTAGCTCGGCCATAGGGCACTGCATGATATTCTCGCCTTCTCTTTCACTCTCACTGAAATTTTGTAAACAACAAGGCCAAGAAACGTCAAAATCCCATACATAATCAAAACAATGCAGTGCCCTATATCGAGTGTGAAAACAGAAAATTGATCGGAGCACTTTTTTCACCGGCAGACATGTTTGTAAACACGAGGAAAAATCACAGTTGGCGTATCTACAGAAATATTATTCAAAACATTTACGACCGGCGTATCTTTTGCTGGTTGCGAAACTGTATTTACGTCAAATAATTTTATTTGAAAAATGATATTTCCAGACTGTTTTTCGTAATTATTTTTGGTATACATATAGTTTTAGACTCGAAGAATTCAAATATGACAAAATCTCATTTCCCGCCAAAACTGCAGTTACGCCCGTATGATACTGAACGCGAGAATTGTTTGCTTTGATGGGAGGGCGATAAAAAGAGCGAAATAACAATTAAATGCGTCTCTTTGTCGGCGTCGGTGGTGTAGTGGTAAGCGTGGTTGCCTCTCACTCCAGTCGGTCGGGGTTCAATTCCCGTCGACGCCGATGGGATTTTCTGAGACATAAAATCCGTGATCACGTCTTCCCTCGGATAGGAAGTAAAGCCGTAGGTCCCGGCCCATGTGTTGATGGGTTCGATATGTAGGGTCCTCAGGTGTGGTGGCTGTCTCCCTGGGGCGTCGGAATTTAAGGCTTAGCTCCTAGACCCAGCCGACGTAAAACACAACTGGCGCCGAACGGTGCTAGTTGGCCAGAAAAAGCAGAAGAAGAAGAAGAAAATGCGTCGCTTCTAGCGAAATTAGGAGCAGAGCGAGTCTACTGGGGGAGCGAATGGCGTCACAAATCGAACGGAATTTGTTCCTGACCTTAATATCTTAGTATTAAATCTATGGTAGTGCTCTCACCAGTGCTTTTCCACCGTATTTTAGGAGCTCGCTTGGTAGTTGATCTGCTCCAGCGGCTTTGTTGTTTTTCAACCGGCCAACCTCCTCCTCAATCTCTTGGAGGTCAGGGGCCGGAAGTCTTTTGTCCTGTTCACGAGCATACACAGAAAAAAATATGTAATTAAAATTCAGCGAGAAATCATGCACATAAAGGGAGTGCTAGAGTTAGTGCATTTTTACATGAGATATAATGTAAAATTACATTACCATCGTGTAAATTTCCGCCAACCATCGCGTAAACCATCATGGGCTTTAACCGGTTATCTGACTATTAGCGGAAATTTACACGATTGTAACGTAATTTTACATGATATCTCATGTAAATTTGCACTAACTCTAGCATTCCCTTTATGTGCATGATTTCTTGCTGAATTTTACATGAATATTTTTTTCTGTGTAGTTTCTGGAGGATACACATACAATTAATAGGGTGGGTAATCAAAATTTGAACCAAATTGCGGCTTTCTGAAGCAGTGCAAATTTTAAGTGATTTTTTCTCCCACATGGAAATAATTTACGGCAGCAAAATCTTATGTACATGAAAGCCACGGGTATAAGCTTTCTGTTAAATGATAAAAAGTTTGTATTTGCACCGAATTTCATTGAAATATTCGATTTTTCATCAAAAATGATTTTAATCTTAATTTGAACCATCGTAATCATAATTTGAACCAATTTTAATCTTAATTTGAACTACTGGCGGCAGCAGCTCAAGCATCTCCCACAACAGCCAATTTCGTGCTGAACAATAGAAAAACACATGAATCTGCTAATTCTCATAACTATTTTTCATTAGGCAGTGGAATTTCAACTAAGAATATTCTAAACTCTCCAGAAACTTGGAAACTAAAATTGGAATTTTCCATCCCCCAAGAGTAAACAAAACAACCACTAGCACAGTCTGCAGGCAAACACGGGAAGCTCGCCCCCGTTTACTAGTTCAAATTTAGATTACAAATGGTTCAACTTAAGATAACATTCTCCAAGTAAGAATTACTTAAATTTGATAATTTTATGACAAATAATGCGTAATATTATTCGGTTTCTACGATAAATAAGCTTTCATTTGACGTGTTCACATATTGCGTGTGATACAATGCATGAGCTGTACGAGTGCACCGAAAATGTGCTTTCTCTTGGGGGAAATGGGTGAAATCACAGTGATTTTTCAATTGCCTGTTTTCCATGACAAAAACGCTTTTTTCAATGATTTTAAAGTCTATGTTATCAGGTTATATTACGGAAAGCTGTTTAACATCTTTTTCGGGACAATATTTGCCTAAAAAGTACGTCGTTTTACTGAATTTCGAAATGGTTCAAATTAAGGCTTCTTACGGCATCATCAGCATCGGCAGCCATGTTGGATATGCGGCTCGAAATTTCAAAGTGATAATTCTCTGCAACCAAAGCGAATATTCGTATGAAAAAGTATCACTCTATTTGCTCACTCGCAGTGATTACGATGATACTTTTTCTGCGGTGTTGCTGCAGAATTGACAGTTTTTTATCATTTCAAAAACGCGAGGCAAACAATCATTGAAAAGCAAAAATTCAATGATTCGTTTGAAAGCTTCGTGATTCATTATGACACATTAAGATTACAATTTGACTAGTTCAAAGTTTGATTTCTTACCCTATGCTTTACGTAGGAATCAGGACAAACCACACACTAGGAAAAAATCAAAATTACTCGTGACGTAAATTTACTGCAAAGAACGTAAACAGTTTAATGACGTAAATTCACAGGTCTTTTGACTTAATTATACGTCATTCTTGTAAAATTGAGTTCAAGGTGACGTAAACAATTTGTGAATCGTGAGTCATTACGTTTCATATGACGAAAAATCCAGTTTATTGTGACAGAAAATTACGTCACTTGGGCGTTCAAATTTACGTCATATGTGTCGCTTTTATATGTGCATCCAAAGTGATGCAAATTTACATGAATTTTTCTAAGTGTGCATGTAAAAAGAGAGTGCAAATAATGTCTGGACGAGAGTATAAAAAGCGATCGAACAATAAAGACAGTAGCAGTTTTGCCTAGTACGTCACAAGCTATCACAAGCCGAGTATCAGTAAGTAGTTTCGGTCGTCGACAGTTCATTCAGTGCGTTTCTCTTGCCTGTTGATCGGCACACGCGGAATCGAATACCGTCTCCCTTCGCAACGGTAAGTGCCCGGTCGTCAACAAGGCCCGTGCACAGAAGTGGTGCCAAGGGAGGGTTTTTCCAGATATCGGCAAAAAGGCGGAGGAGGGCCTAGTGTATGAAGCGTCGGTAAGGGGGGATGGGGGGGGGGGTTGTTTAACACCCAACCCCCCCTTGTGCACGGGCTTGTAATCTGTGAAACAGGGTTTATTCAAAGATTAACTCTGGAATGGAGGATACACAGTGGTATAAAGCATACAACGAGACTAATTTCGACTTGTGCCTCTATCGCACGAAACCGATAATGTCTCCTTATAGCAACAATAATGGTTTATCGCAGATAAGATGCCTGCTCAGGTTCGAACAAGTGCTTAGCGGTATATGAAATCGATGACATCAGTTTCAATACCGGTGTCGAAGGCGTGGGGATTGCGATTTTTGCTTTATGTAAAGGAAGAAACAGAACAAGTGAGTATCATTTGTTTCGTATGAAACCTTCTAAAATGCTAACTATTTCAAAAATGATTCTTCAGGTGTGCACCAGACGAGGCTTAATATAGGTATTACAAAGATTTCCGAAGATTAGCATGGAGCACCGCAGTTCCGAGCTGATGTCAGTTCTCCGAACGACTAACGATCCATCGCAGTTTGCTGCTGCGATTCGTGACGGGACAGAAATGGACCTAACTTGCGTGAAAGCCGTTCCGGAAGTGCTGAAGGCGTTGAACATCCACATTCCGAAACTGGTGATCAACGTTCACGTGGAGAAGGTTGAAACGTACAGGTTTGGCGCAGAGCAATACGACTTCGACGGCGTTGACAGCTGCGTGACAGTAGACTTGGAACTCCGGGACAACCACTACCAGCTACGCGGATCATCGGAACCTGGCATGTCCGAAGGCAATAACTGTCTCTATGCTGCGTTGGCCACGGCGATTCCGCAGCTTTCAAACACATCTGCCGAAGATTTCCGACGCCGTATGGCTGACTGTATTGAAACCAATTCGGAAACTCGACGATACATCCAGCTTGGTCAACACCATGCCCTTCTGCAAAGTGGTATTTTTGGGGGCATGGTCCTTCGCCGTAGATCCAGATCAACTCACGAAGATCTCTCCAGGGTAACATCAGCTAAAGAACATCTGTTGGCGCGATTCGAAGCCATATTCGATATGGCTGGCCTGGTTCAACACTACGCAGACTATCTGCGTATAGATCGTAGTGAAGTTCTGCGTGCGGGTCCTAGCCAATATCAGGATAGAAGCAGCTCCGATCCAAAGTTACATGCTGCCCATGTAACTAGAGTTCAAATATCCCAGAGAGTAGAAGATAACGAACAGAGCCTCATTCTGGTGGATTACTTGAAAACTCAAGTAGGACATACTCATCTCGTGGAGAAATGGGCGAACGTGTGGGGCGGTGTAGCACAGGACATCGACTTACTACAAGTCAGTTTGATAGGTTTGTTAGAAGAGGTAGACTTTTTTCAAAATCCTCCAGGCTTAACACAGGGCTTTGAGAATGATCGATTGAAGCTTCGAATTCTCAAAATCAACAGACAACTACACAGAAGAGAAGCATCAAAAATCACTCTTCCGGACACAACTACAGCAACCGCAATTGCTGAAATCTGCAGGCAAGTCTTCGCCAATGTATTACACCGAGCGATCAAGACCATGAAAACTGAATGCTTTAGAAACGTACTCCGCGACGTTCACGATTCGATAACAGCGAAGGATGCTGACGAACTGCTGAAGCCAGGCCAGAAAGTTGTGGACTTCGTTCGACTGGTACAACAGCATTGTGCCAAAACTGGCGGAGGTAGAATCACCGATGCGAATGCAGGAATTGCTATTACTGTCCGGAATAGCGGAGAGGGAATTGAGGCTCACAGCGGCATTGAGGGTGGTAGCAGTGGTATCAGCGTTGAAAATGTCTGTGGCATTCGGTGTAGTTCTGGTGGAGAAGAAACACGTAACATTGCTGATGATGACGATACGGATTGCTTGTTGATAGACGAGGAAGAAGATGAAGGTAGAGGAGTTGATGGAGAAGATGAAGTGGCGATGGAATGCGAGAGTACGGAGAATGCAAGAATGTATGAAGCGGATGGAAATCACGAAATGGTGCAAGATTGCGGTCAGGAGGGTTCACGAATCCGCAAAAGAGTGCACGAAAAGGACTACGAAGAGGAACACGGAGGAAAGCGCCAGAAGGATTGCGCAAATGGGGACGAAGAGAGACTGGATGATAAGCGGGAGCGGGAGCGCCAATTGGAACACGAAAAGGAACGCATCAGGGAGCAGAATAGGGAACGAGAGAGGGAGCGAGACAGAGAACGCGAAAGGGAACGGGAGAGGGAGCGAGATAGAGAACGCGAGAAGGAGCGGGAGAGAGATCGCGATAGAAAACGTGACAAGGAACGGAAGCTGCAGCGAGATAGAGAGCGATATAGGGAGCAGGAAAGGAACAGCGAAATACAGCGTCAGATCGAACGCAAAATGGAGCGCGAGAGGATGCTGCTTCAAAGCGAACGCGAGATGGAGTGTGAGAGAGCGCGTGAAAGGGAACGCGAGAAGGAGCGTGAAACAGCACGAGACAGGGATCGCGAAAGGGAACGTGAAAGGATGCGTCAGATTGAGTGCAACATGTGTGAGGGGAAGCTGATGCTCCAGACCGAGCGTGAGAGGATGCGTGAGAAAGAACGCATGACAGAGAATGAGTGGGAACACATAAGGAAACGAGAGAAGGAAAAAGAAAGGGAGCGTGAGAGAGAGCGCGAGTGGGAACGAGAGAAAGAACGTGTCATGAAGCGCTACATGGAGCGGGAATGGGAACGGAAGAGAGAGCGCGAGAGAGAACGAGTGAGGGAAAGCGAAAGAAAATGCTTCACTCTACGCTTAAAGGAGTGCGAGGTAGATCGCCAGAAAAAGCGCAAGATGGAGCACGAGAGGGGGTGTGAGAGAGCGCGCGAAAGAGAACACGAGAAGGAACGTGAGAGAGAACAAGACTGGCAGTACGAAAGAGAACGTGGAATAAAGCAGCAAATTGAATGCGTAATTGAGTGGATGATGCTGCAGATCGAGCGAGAGAGGGTGCGTGAGAAAGAACGCGAGATAGAGAGTGGATGGGAACACGGAAGAGAACGAGAGATGGGGCGATATTGGGTGAGCGAAAGGGAATGCGTAGAAGAGCGCGAGAGAGAACGTGATAGGGAGCGTGAGAGAATGCGCCTCATTGAATCACTAACCGAGGAAATAATGAGACGAGAGATGAAGCTAGAGAGGGAATGACAGGGAACGCGAAGGGGAGTGTGATAAGATGCACGAGATAGCACAGGATATGGAGCGTGAAAGGGTACGCGAGAAGATTGATCAAGTGCATCGCAAACAGAAGAAGCTCCAATAATGAATACGAGGGAAGAAAGCATCGTAAAAAGAAGCGCGCGATGAGAACTTTGATGGATGCCTTGAAGATAATCATATGGTATGGTAGTATGGTTTGAACGTACAAATATGCAAATAACAATACAGTTAGTGGAAAAGTTCAAATGTTTACAGATTTTTTTTTTGAAACAACGTTTAATGATGACATCTCCGCTTATTTTTTTTCTTCGATTCCGCTTCGCCAGCATTTCTACTTCTCCAAGCGTCTCTTCCATTACCGTCAACACGACGTCGTCTGCGAAACCCACAATGACGACTCCTTTGGGAAGTTTTAACGACAGTACGCCGTTGTACATGGCATTCCAGAGCGTTGGGCCGAGTATGGACCCTTGTGGAACACCTGCCGTTACTTCCGTAGACCTCTGCCCTTCGTTGGTCTCATACACCAGTACCCTGTTCTGGAAGTAGCTCCGTAAAATCTGGCACAGATAATCGGGAACCCGCATACTGTGTAGCGCTACGGCGATAGCCTCCCAGCTGGCAATGTTAAACGCATTTTTGACGTCTATCGTTACCACAGCGCAGAATCGATCACCTCTCCGTTTTTTCTTGGACGCCTTCTGGGCATTCTCGATGACTACCCGAATCGCATCCACCGTCGATTTTCCCTTACGGAATCCGAATTGCATCGCTGACAGTCTTCTCTCACTTTCGGCGTATTCTGTCAACCTGTTAAGGATGACCTTCTCTAATAGTTTTCCTATAGGGTATCCAGCAGGCAAATCGGTCTATATGATCCTGAGTCCCCCGGCGGCTTTCCTGGCTTCGGTAGCAGCAACAACTTTTGAACCCTCCAACCGTCTGGGAAGTAGCTTTCATCCAGGCATTTTTGGAGCACCATCCTGATCATGTCCGGAAACGCCAATATTGCCGTTCTAACTGCTACGTTCGGGATCCCATCCGAATCGGGAGCTTTCCCGATCTTGAGCCCCTTCGCAATTACCAGCAACTCTGCATTGGATATCCGAGCACCTTCGTTGGGTTCTTCTGCATTCTCTGCGTATGGTGTGGGCGGCCAAAACGTTGGGCCATGGAGCGGAAAAAGACCTTCCACGATCCTCCTTAGTTTGTCCGGGCACATTTCCACGGGAACTGCTGGACCATTGAGCTTCGATACCACGATTCGGTACGCGTTGCCCCAGGGGTTGGCGTCGACTTCTCGACACAAGTCTTTGTAGCACTAGCAGTTCGACTTACTCAGCCTTATCTCGCGTTTAAGAGCGGCTCGAGCTCCCCGAAAAACTGTTCGCCTTGCTTCTCTCTCAGCTTCATTTCTGGCCCTCTGAGAGCGTCTCCTAGCACGGAGGTACTGATCGTCGCGTTCCACCAATACGCTGGCCGTCTTCTGTTTCTGGGCTCTATCTTCCTCGGCATTGCTATGTCGCATGCCGTAACAATCGCTTCCGTTAGTTCACCTGCATCAAGGGCTGCACTGCTGTATGTGCGCAGCGCCTCGACAAAGACCTCCTTGTCGAAGTCTTTCGTCTTCCACCTTCGTTCGCATGTTCGCGTTCTCCACGTCGAAGTAGAGGCTCGCCGGCCAATGCTGTAGAGGATCGCCCGGTGATCGCTGTTGGACTACTCCTCACTGACTCTCCAGTTCATGTCTTCCGTTAGCGACGGACTACAGAACGTAACATCGATGATGGATTCACGGCCGTCTCTGCGGAATGTACTGGTAATACCATCCAGCTTCGCCAGGGCTTCCAGTAGGCTATACCCCCTAGCATGAGCTTACTAGGTGAGCCTACTACCCCATTCCACGGCCCAGGCGTTGAAATCTCCTTCGATGACTACCGGCTTCCGCCCGACCAGCATCCAACATCCTGTTGTACTCTTCATCTGACCACCTTGGAGGTGCATAGCAACTGCAAACGAAGACTTCATTAATTTTGGCAACCACAAAGCCTTCGTATGAACACTCGATCACTTCTTGAATGGGGAATCTACCCATCACCTGTATGGCCGCTATCTGGGATCTGTCCGTCACCCAATTGCCGTTCTCAGGGGGCACCCGATACGGCTCTGCGATGATTGCAACATCGCACTTAGGGTCGATTTCTTCACCTCGGCTTAACCGGTAAGCCAGGCTTACCCATATAGTTAAACCTGGTTTAACGATTAAGCAAGGGTGAAGAAATGTGCCCTTAGTCTCTGTTGTCGACTGCCACAACAGTTGCTGTGCGACGTCGCAGTGATTGAGGTTGATTTGGGTTATCTCAATCATTGTTGACCTGCCATCGCCTTTTTATAGGCCGGGCACTTAAAGCCTCCCGTCTTATGGTCGTTTCCGTCCTCCGGCTTACACAGCATGCACTTGGATTGGCTCGTGCAGTCCCGAGCAACGTGGCCGATTCCACCGCAGCTCCAGCATCCTCCGGACCTGTCGGGGCCCTTGCAGTTATTCGCCTGATGACCAAACTCCATGCTTTTAAAGCAACGCTCCATTTGTTTGGTGGCTCGGGGAGCCATTCGCAACGAGCACTCCGCCCATCGAACTTTTACCTTGCCAGTTGCCACCAGCTTATTGGAAATATCCACAGGCAATCGGATTGCCGCCGTCTGAGTGCCTCCATACGACGTCCTTATCCGAATCACCATCGGCCCTTCGACGTTGCACTGCTCCTTCAATGCGCGTTTCAGATCATCTTCTGTCGTGATCTCGTCCAGATCCTTGACTTCAACCACCGCCTCCTGTGATAAGGCTCTCACATTGACCTCGTTCTCCAGGGATTTGGCAACGAGCTCCCTGACGCCGAGCTCGTAATCGTCGGATCCTTCTTGAGCTCGAATAGCATCTCTCCTTTTTGGGTGCGTCTGGTCTTCACTACGTTTTTGCCCAACACCTTTAGCTCCGGGTCCTCCTGCAGTTTCCTAAGCAGAGCAGCGTACGTCGTCTTGTCCTTCGCCTCGACGATCAATGCATCGCCCTTCTTCCTCTCCCTAGAAGGCCGGTGGGTTTCTTTCTTCTTCTGTTCCTTCTTCTTTTCTTCCTTCTTCTTATCTTCTTTTTCCTTTCGCTTTTTCTTCTTCTTCGCCTGCTGGTTCTCCACAGTGCGCCATCCATCATCACTCCGATTGCTGGCACGCTCCCGTTCGCTTCTCTGTTTCTTCGGGACTTCCTCTTCTCCTGGCGTGTCCCTGCCTCGTTTCTCTGAGCGAGTACTCCGGTGGCTCCTCGGCGTCTCCATGTTTTCAGCCGTAGGTCTATCCGTGGCTTCCGCCAGAGACTTCTCGGCTGTTTCCACTCTCAGCTTGAGCGCCTTCTGATCGCGTTCCGCAACTGTAACGGCAGACTTGATGCTCGTCACTAGTTGCTTGATCTTCAGGTGAACGTTATGCTTGTCTTTGACAAACTCGTACAACTCGTTCACCCTTCTCCTCACTTCGAACAAGCTCGACTCTTGAGCTGTGCCGCTGTTCGAGTTCGGTGTAAGCACTCGCTGATTCAGGAATGCTAGCTCCCGTTGGCTTCCTTGAGGCTCGCTCCGTATCGCGCTACTACTCGTTCTCGCAGCAGTTTCCAGCGGCGTCACTGGTGATCGCTGCATCATTCCACTTCTTCTGAACGCGTCCGCGTTCTCTCCAACTACTTCGGTATAATTTGATGTCTCCATTCTATTGGGTCCCCCCTCCGAGCCGCTATCTCCACCTGCTGTACATAGTCGCTTTCGTGATCTCTTGGTTGTCTATGAATCAGGGAGGCCAAGCGAGGGTTGAACACGTACCTTCATGGGGTCCGTGTCCAGAGCCAGATCAGCGCAAGTCGGGAGTGTTACATCCGAGCCTAGTACCCATCAAAAAAGATGGACAGATGAAGAACGTATCCGGAGGCCTGCCAAGGTTTTACCGGGACGGAGGCAGACGCACCATTAGCCCGCTCGCCGTTTCAAGTAGGTTGCGTTGACCAGTATGCCATAATCAGGATGTTACTGGCATCGATCCTGATGTGCCGGTTGGCATTCCGAGTATTTGGGCTAAGGCACTTTGGAAGCGGTACCAGGTCGCTTGTACAGAGTTGCTTGCGGATGTGTGGCTTTTTATGGAGATCCAACAGAGCCCACTGTTGAAACCCCGCCACATCCTAGGCATCCTTTGCTTGAGCTATCTGGAAACCAGAAGCTCGGTCACTCCCCGAAGGAAGAGCCAAAGGTGGTAATCCACACGGATGTGTGAACGATTTTCGCTTAGGATGAATTCCCAAGCTGCCACCCGACTCGCAGAAGGGGGGGTTCGTCAAGCCCCTGGACTCCTGTCCCTGCTGCCCCATGTCTGTCTGTCTGTCTGTCTGTCTGTCTGTCTGTCTGTCTGTCTGTCTGTCTGTCTGTCTGTCTGTCTGTCTGTCTGTCTGTCTGTCTGTCTGTCTGTCTGTCTGTCTGTCTGTCTGTCTGTCTGTCTGTCTGTCTGTCTGTCTGTCTGTCTGTCTGTCTGTCTGTCTGTCTGTCTGTCTGTCTGTCTGTCTGTCTGTCTGTCTGTCTGTCTGTCTGTCTGTCTGTCTGTCTGTCTGTCTGTCTGTCTGTCTGTCTGTCTGTCTGTCTGTCTGTCTGTCTGTCTGTCTGTCTGTCTGTCTGTCTGTCTGTCTGTCTGTCTGTCTGTCTGTCTGTCTGTCTGTCTGTCTGTCTGTCTGTCTGTCTGTCTGTCTGTCTGTCTGTCTGTCTGTCTGTCTGTCTGTCTGTCTGTCTGTCTGTCTGTCTGTCTGTCTGTCTGTCTGTCTGTCTGTCTGTCTGTCTGTCTGTCTGTCTGTCTGTCTGTCTGTCTGTCTGTCTGTCTGTCTGTCTGTCTGTCTGTCTGTCTGTCTGTCTGTCTGTCTGTCTGTCTGTCTGTCTGTCTGTCTGTCTGTCTGTCTGTCTGTCTGTCTGTCTGTCTGTCTGTCTGTCTGTCTGTCTGTCTGTCTGTCTGTCTGTCTGTCTGTCTGTCTGTCTGTCTGTCTGTCTGTCTGTCTGTCTGTCTGTCTGTCTGTCTGTCTGTCTGTCTGTCTGTCTGTCTGTCTGTCTGTCTGTCTGTCTGTCTGTCTGTCTGTCTGTCTGTCTGTCTGTCTGTCTGTCTGTCTGTCTGTCTGTCTGTCTGTCTGTCTGTCTGTCTGTCTGTCTGTCTGTCTGTCTGTCTGTCTGTCTGTCTGTCTGTCTGTCTGTCTGTCTGTCTGTCTGTCTGTCTGTCTGTCTGTCTGTCTGTCTGTCTGTCTGTCTGTCTGTCTGTCTGTCTGTCTGTCTGTCTGTCTGTCTGTCTGTCTGTCTGTCTGTCTGTCTGTCTGTCTGTCTGTCTGTCTGTCTGTCTGTCTGTCTGTCTGTCTGTCTGTCTGTCTGTCTGTCTGTCTGTCTGTCTGTCTGTCTGTCTGTCTGTCTGTCTGTCTGTCTGTCTGTCTGTCTGTCTGTCTGTCTGTCTGTCTGTCTGTCTGTCTGTCTGTCTGTCTGTCTGTCTGTCTGTCTGTCTGTCTGTCTGTCTGTCTGTCTGTCTGTCTGTCTGTCTGTCTGTCTGTCTGTCTGTCTGTCTGTCTGTCTGTCTGTCTGTCTGTCTGTCTGTCTGTCTGTCTGTCTGTCTGTCTGTCTGTCTGTCTGTCTGTCTGTCTGTCTGTCTGTCTGTCTGTCTGTCTGTCTGTCTGTCTGTCTGTCTGTCTGTCTGTCTGTCTGTCTGTCTGTCTGTCTGTCTGTCTGTCTGTCTGTCTGTCTGTCTGTCTGTCTGTCTGTCTGTCTGTCTGTCTGTCTGTCTGTCTGTCTGTCTGTCTGTCTGTCTGTCTGTCTGTCTGTCTGTCTGTCTGTCTGTCTGTCTGTCTGTCTGTCTGTCTGTCTGTCTGTCTGTCTGTCTGTCTGTCTGTCTGTCTGTCTGTCTGTCTGTCTGTCTGTCTGTCTGTCTGTCTGTCTGTCTGTCTGTCTGTCTGTCTGTCTGTCTGTCTGTCTGTCTGTCTGTCTGTCTGTCTGTCTGTCTGTCTGTCTGTCTGTCTGTCTGTCTGTCTGTCTGTCTGTCTGTCTGTCTGTCTGTTTCTTCACGTTTATCGAGCCGGCCATAATTACTCGATTTGACGTGGAATGACTTTTTCTTATAGCTTCTTGGAAATCGTTCGCACAACACCACACAGCGCCGGCCATTCTGCACATGTACGCTATCGCCTACCGTATACCTTCGCTAACTGGACGCAACAGTTTCAACTAGAACGACTCCACTCGCAAGTGCCATAGCTGTAGATGAATATGTTACTGCTGCTTATCTTTCTCAACGCGTCTGACTGGTGATGCGATACAAACTCAATGCTGATACGGGACGAGTTCCTGTTAGCGTATGTCACCACCATCGACAAGCTTAGTATCCCTAACGTAAGTATAGCACGTTGTTTGGCTATAATTTATAAGCAAACGATTCTGGCGAGCGGCGCTGCTCGACCGCGGCCGGCTGAAAATACACATCGCGGCGGTGGTGAGTCAGTCTCAGTCTGTTTGTGCGAGTTCGAGTGTTCACTTTGTGGTGTATTGGCAAAATAGAATTCCGGCAAAATGTTGATGGTAAGCGGGATCAGAACGAAGAGGTGGAAAATGAGATTTTCATACAGATTAACGCGTAAATGGCAACGAACGGTACCCAAAAGTGAAAAACGCGGTTTTCAAAGTGTTGATGCGTAGTTCCAAGGGTGACCCCACCCTAAAATCCTGAGTAGAAAGTGAAGGTTTACATCGAATGTTCGTACAAATTCAGCTACTAGCCAGAAAAACGCTAACCGTAATCTGCTCGGGATTGTTCCAAAAAATGGCTATATCAGACTCGTATGACCAACTGTATCATATCTTTATTTTCACAGACGACCTCAATGATTGAACAGTGCAACACCATGCAGGTATCGGTCCTAGCAACGACCACCGATCCATCGCAGTTCGCTGATGTGGTGCGGCAAGGCGTTCCAATGGATTTGACGTGTGTTCGAGCGGTGCCAGAGGTGCTGAAAGCGTTGAACATCAACATCCCGACTTTGTTGATCAACGTACATGTAGACGGATCAACGCCATACAGATTCGGTACATTGCAAAACAGTTCCGGAGATGACGGCTTGGTGATCGACTTGGTACTTCGCGACAACCATTACGAGGTGCGAGGATTGCCGAAAGAGGACCAAAGTTCGCACGATACGTCCGAAGACAACAATTGTCTCTATGATGCGTTGGTCCGGGTGATTCCACAGCTTACGGATGCCACTGGGCCTGAATTTCGCCGAAAGCTAGCTGACTGCATCGAAACCAATCCGGATATTCGACGACACATCCAACTCGGCAAACACCAAACACTTCTGCAGGGCGGGGTCTATGGTGGTTTGCCTCCTAGCCGTAGAAGTTCGAATTCTATTCACGAAGACCCTACCAACGAGACTCCTTGTGCGAAACATTTAGTGGACCGGTTTGAAGCCATATTCCTTATGGCTGGCATAATTCAATACTGTTCCGAATCCATGGGAATACCTCGAGATGAAGTTTTGTGCACAGGTGCAAGTCTACAGCAAGACCGAAACAGTGCTGATCCCTACCTGCATGCTGCACATGTCACGAGAATGCAGATATCGGCGAGAGTAGAAGCCATGAAACATTCACACCCGGTCTTGTATGAATACCTAACGACTCTCCTGGGATACACTCAACTCGTGGAGATATGGGCAAATATGTGGGGCGGTGTGGGGCAAGACATCGACTTGATACAAGGGGATCTAATAAGTCTGTTGGAAGTGATAGATTTCAATCAAAATCCACCAACTCTCGTACAAAACTATTCATTGGCGAAATTGAAGAAACTTGTTGAGAAGATCAACGCCCAACTTCAACGCAGGAATAAAAATGCAACAGTAATTACCCTACCGGACACTATCACAGCTACTTCAATTGCTGAAATCTGTAGACAAGCCTATACCGCAGTTCTGCAATATTGGATCGATCACAAGCAAAAGAAAATCGATGACGCAATTTTCAACGAAAACAAAATAAACAGACAGGAATTCGTCGACGGTCAGCTAGTGACTTATGATGTCATTCATGCGCTCCATGATGCTCGGGATTGCATCAGAAAAAAGGATAAAAACAAGTTGTTGAAGCCATCAAATGCTGAGGAATTTATACTACGAATGAAGCAACACTGCACCGAACATAAAGATAACCACTTCGTAAGAGATGATTATGAAGATCCTGGTGATGCTGGTGCCGCAAGATGTAGCAAACGTTCCAAAGCAAGGAAAACCAAGGAAAAAGCAGCATCCGAGAAAAGAAAAAATCGAGAGAAGTGTGCAAAGACGGCACAGGTAATGTACGAGCGGCCTGCAGAAACCAACATGACGGCGACGGTTGTTGGGGTAGGATTGATAGCGTTAGGATTGTGTGGCCTGGGAGTGGTTGCTGGAGCAGCGATAATAGCAGCGACAGCAACAACAGCAGCAGTAGGAACTGCGGCGGCGGCCGGAACTGCCGCAGCAGCAACGACGGCCACAGCAGGAACAGCGGCAGCAGCAGCAGCGGGAACTGTGGCAGCAGCAACGACGGCCACAGCAGGAACGGCCGCAGTAGCAGCAACAACGACGGCAGCTGCAACGCATGCAATAACAGTGAAGGCAGCTGTAACGACAGCAGCGGCAGCAACAATGGCGGCATTAGCAGCTGTAGTTTGATAGATTTATGGGCATATAGTCTAGTCACCACTGGTCCGAAACACGAGCTGACAGAAACGCTCGGAGAAGAAAAATAAGAAGAAATGTGGTGTATTAGTGTTTTGTAACGTTGGAAGAGGAGAAGGAGATGATATATGTTTATTAATTAAGAAAGTACCTTCAATCAAATAAAAAGTGCGGATCATATTGCAGCTATGTGTACAATACACGTTCGCAAACATGTCCAGTATCTACACTCCCGTTCAAAAGTTTGGGGTCACCCCCTCAAAAACATGTCATTTTTTTAGGCCCATATCTCCGCCAATTTGCGTCCGATTTCAAAACCCTAGGTTTCATTCAAAAGATAATAAGTCAAAGAAACTTTGAACATGATTGTAGCCAGCCTGGGCGATCAGCCTTAAAAACACGTCCCAAGCAACACACATGTTATATAACAGTTACGGCAGCGCATGTTTTGGTTGTATAGAAGTTTATTTTACGTAATTCTAACACAATGTTGAAATAACGTAGAATTAACTTCTATACAACCAAAACTTGCGCTGTCGTAACTCTTATTTAACATGTGTGTTGCTTGGGGTGGCTTATGCGCCACTCCCCGGAAGGAGACCACGGCCCAATTTATATTGCCCGGATGATACTCTACGGAGGGCGAGTCCATTTGATTACCTCGAAAGGATTTACAGATCGATCCAGCTGGCTTCAACAAAAGGGCCGAACGGGTCTACCCTATTACCGCAACATCGTCGCACAGTCACGATATCCACTCAGAAACCGGTGAGAAACCACTCATATCTCGAATCTCTCGCAGAGAGATTCTCTCCTCACGGGAAGACTCATTTCTCGTCGCGCGACACGGAACTCAATCGGAAGCGTATTTGTTTCCCCTTTCGTCAAACTCAACAGATGTAGGTGTATGGAGGACCGGGAACCCAATGACTCGAACGCGTGGGAAGTCAAATGCATGCAACTAATCAACTCTGAGGAAGCTTATATTAAACGCATGATAATTTTATTTAAACAGACAGTTTATCACGAGATCTCTATTTCGTTTCGCTTCATTACACAGCAAAAAAATTCTTGTGATATCACATCATTTTCGCTGCACATCAGTCGCGTCGTAAAAGTGATGTACAGATTACATTCTTTTCACGCAGCAAATTAGACGCCGCAGCTTGAAAGTGGGTCTAGCAATCGCTAGAACCGGATCGATGGATGAATCATATATAAGTAAAATATTGGCGTGGATTCGTACACTGATCCGTTGATTGTGAGTCATATCCCTTACCTCTCGGCTATTTCACCAAGTTAGAAGGTGGGTGATAAATATGATACTGCTTCTAAGTATCCGCTGAAATGAGTTTGTTGACACTTTCCGGTGCCAGCCAGGGCGTACATGGTGAGTGTGATAATTGTTGGAAAACGATGCAACAGAGTGACATTCCGTTCGAAATTGGTTACATCGCCAGAAATTACGCGCCTGGAAATTACAAAATTATTTGCTGTGTACAACATTAGCGGTGTTCGTTGCTTCTCCCTAGCTTCTAGTGTGCGATTCCAACTTTCCTCTCTCTCTCTCTCTTTCCCTAACTCTGGCTTCTTGCTCATGTGCTTAATGGGTTCCCTACGCGTGACGTCACATTAGCTATAGACGCATCTACTGCAAACTCTGCGCTCCTGAACCGTGGACCGGTTAGACGGAAGCACTACACGGAATCACGCACGTTTCACAGACTCGCACTTCGTTATTCGTCGGGACTACGAATTCCTCCGACACATCCTCCAGTCCACGAATGCTAATAAAAATTCTCCATGGTGCCCTAAACGGTTGGTGCGAAATAAGTTGGTCTGACTCACCGTATGTCGATGGCTTACGTGGTGTCGATGACCTGTCCAATAAGGTCGATGATCTTCCGAGATGAATGGCGGCGATGGAAGGTGATGGAACGCTAGAGCTTGCGAAGACTAGAAGGCGCGTCCGCCAGTCGAAATCTCCTAAGACACCTAGCCGTATCGGACCGATGTGCTGACGGATCGGTCCACTACCGGTCACCACGTATCTACCGGCGTAATCTCGTCCGTGGGGAATCCAGATCCACGTCGTGTGGTATGAAAGCTGCGAGTGGAGGAATAGCCTAATGGCTACGCAAGTCACATTAGCACATAGCACAATTGAGCACACCTATTACCTTTAGCTTGGACTTTCCTATCGTAAATCGCACACTTTCTTTACGCACACTATTTCTACGAATATCTATGGACTGAACAACAAAATTAATTAACTGACAGGCATTTAACTTTACTTAAGATAATACTTGGTGCAAGAGCCGAACCGAACTATCAACTCTTCCAATCAGGTTGGATGTCACGGACGAAATGGGTGAGTCTGTTACTCCTCAGTTTAAGAAATGGTAAGTTTCAAGGAACCGGAAGTTCGTTTTTCCCGACAACCTTCGTGTTTTCTCGTGACCATGTAACTACGATGGATAACTCGACCCTTATCATTGTTCTGCTATCCCTTTCCCACCTTATCCAAGGAATAAATGGACTCTCCTACGTGAAGTTTCGGCCAGTGTTCGCGGCTCTGATTTGCATATCCTAAGGGAATTGCATTCACACTTACCTACATGCTATTCAATGTTTTTATTTTTTTATTATTGCTATTTACAAAATGTTCAAATTTCCTGACTGTTACATGATTTAAAAGAAACTTTTTCAAAAAATTTTGTATGTAAACTTAACCCAAAGTTGCCAAATTTTCTAAAAAATGAATATAAACTTACGGCAGTGTCGCTGGAAGTTGGGTCGACCAAATTTTAAGATGAGAGCGGTAATATGACCCATTTTCTATTAGCTTTCAACTGCTTTTTACAAAACTTAGCTAAAAAATCTAGAAAAAAAAGTTATTAAGTAAATTAATCCTTGATGTCATCGGCCAAAAGTTTGGGGTCACTTTCGTAAAACATGGAAAAGTGATTTGGTGATATCTTCGTCATCTATAGTTCAATTTGAATTATTTTTGGCTCATTTCAAATTTACGTTTGATGTCTTCAACTTAACGTATTTAACGATTTTTGTATATAAAAATGTTATGTAAAGTTAGCACATTTTACCACGCTTCAAAAAATGAGGCAACTTTACGTTTTAGTTTTAGTATGTAAATTTCAACAAATATGTGTGGTTCAATGTCTATGCAGTAAGTATCATTCATACATACATACATTTATTTGTTCAACATCATTAAGACAAGACATAATCAACAATAGTACGCCACAGTACTCGGTTTGTGGCTGCCGCTCTCCATCCTCGGTCGCGCCCGATGTTCGCCAAGTCACGCTCCACCTGGTCCGCCCATCGTGCTCTCTGCGCTCCACGCCTTCTTGTGCCAACCGGATCCGTTGCAAACACCAGCTTTGCAGGGTTGTTGTCCGGCATTCTTGCAACATGCCCTGCCCACCGTATCCTTCCGGCTTTGGCCACCTTCTGGATGCTGGGTTTGCCGTAAAGTGCAGCGAGCTCGTGGTTCATTCTTCTTCGCCACACCGCCGAAGATCGTTCTTAGCACGCGTCGCTCGAAAACTCCGAGTGCTTGTAGGTCCTCCTCGAGCATGGTCCATGTCTCGTGCCCGTAGAGGATTACCGGTCTTATTAACGTTTTGTACATGGTGCATTTGATGCGTGGGTGAATCTTTTTCGACAGCAGTTTCTTGTGGAGCCCGTAGTAGGCCCGACTTCCGCTGATGATGCGTCTCCGAATTTCACGGCTCACGTTGTTGTCAGCCGTCAGTAAGGATCCGAGGTAGACGAATTCCTCCTCCACCTCGAAAGTATCCCCGTTTATCGTAACATTACTACCCAGACGGATCCGATCGTGTTCGGTTCCGCCTACCAGCATGTACTTTGTTTTTGAGGCATTCACCACCAGTCCGATCTTTGCTGCTTCGCGTTTCAGGCAGGTGTACAGTTCTGCCACCGTTCCAAATGTTCTACCGATAATGTCCATGTCGTCCGCAAAGCACACAAATTGACTGGATTTTGTGAAAATCGTTCCCCGACTGTTGAGCCCGGCTCGTCTCATCACACCTTCCAGCGCGATGTTGAAGAGTAGACATGAGAGTCCGTCACCTTGTCGCAGTCCCCGGCGAGATACGAATGAACTGGATAGTCCACCCGAAATCCTTACGCAGTTTTGCACACCGTCCATCGTTGCTTTAATCAGTCTAGTCAGCTTCCCAGGAAAGCCGTTTTCGTCCATGATTCTCCATAGCTCTGCGCGGTCGATACTATCGTATGCCGCTTTGAAGTCGATGAACAGGTGGTGCGTTGGGACCTGGTATTCACGGCATTTCTGGAGGATTTGCCGTACGGTAAAGATCTGGTCCGTTGTCGACCGGCCGTCGATGAAGCCGGCTTGATAACTGCCCACGAACTCATTTGTTTTAGGTGACAGACGAAGGAAGATGATCTGGGATAGCACTTTGTAGGCAGCATCCAAAATAGTGATCGCCCTGAAGTTCTCACATTCCAAATGGTCGCCTTTCTTGTGAATGGAGCAGATTACCCCTTCCTTCCACTCCTCCGGTAACTGTTCGGTTTCCCAGATCCTGACTATCAGCCGATGCAGACAGGTGGCCAACTTTTCTGGGCCCATCTTGATGAGTTCAGCTGCGATACCATCCTTACCAGCTGCTTTGTTGGTTTTGAGCTGGTGAATGGCATCCTTAATCTCCCTCAGCGTGGGAGTTGGTTCATTTCCGTCCTCCGCTGCACTGGCGTCGTCGTTCCTTCCGTTGCCGTGGGCTCCCGTGCCTACGTTCTTCACGCCATTCAGGTGCTGATCGAACTGCTGCTTCCACCTTTCGATCACCTCACGTCCGTCCGTCAAGAGGCCTCCGTCTTTATCCCTGCATATTTCGGCTCGCGGCATGAAGCCGTTGCGGGATGCGTTGAGCTTCTGATAGAACTTCCGTGTTTCTTGGGAACGGCACAGCAGTTCCATTTCTTCACACTCCGCTTCTTCCAGGCGGCGTTTTTTCTCCCGAAAGAGGCGGGTCTGCTGTTTCCGCTTCTGTTTGTAACGTTCACGTTCTGTCGAGTCCCTTGCTGCAGCATTACCGCCCTCGCTGCGTTCTTCTCCTCCAAAACCGTTCTGCACTCTTCGTCGAATCATTCGTTCCGTCGATTCCGTTCCACGTACCCGATGGTGCTCTCGGCTGCGTCGTTGATGGCTGCTTTCACTGTACTCCAGCAGTCCTCTAGAGGGGCCTCATCGAGCTCGCCCTCGTCTGGCAACGCTGCCTCGAGATTCTGCGCGTATGCTGAGGCGACATCCGGTTGCTTCAGTCGCTCTAGGTTGTAGCGTGGCGGTCGCCGGTATCGTACATTGTTGATGACGGAGAGTTTTGGGCGCAGTTTGACCATCACCAGATAGTGGTCGGAGTCGATGTTGGCGCCACGATAGGTCCTGATGTCGATAATGTCGGAGAAGTGCCGTCCGTCAATCAGAACGTGGTCGATTTGAGATTCCGTCTGCTGTGGTGATCTCCAGGTGTAACGATAAGGGAGGCTGTGTTGGTAAAAGGTGCTACGTATAGCCATATTTTTGGAGGCGGCGAAATCAATGAGTCGTAGGCCGTTTTCGTTCGTTTGCTGGTGGGCGCTAAACTTACCAATCGTCGGTCTGAGTTCCTCCTCCTGGCCTACCTGAGCATTCAAATCTCCTATGGTGATCTTGACGTCGTGGCTTGGGCAGCGATCGTACTCGTGTTCGAGCTGCGCGTAAAATGCGTCCTTGTCATCATAAGTACTTCCGGAGTATGGGCTGTGCACGTTTATTATGCTGAAGTTGAAGAATCGGCCTTTGATCACAGAGAACAGACATTTAAGCTCGAACAAAAATACGTCAAAATCGTGTGTAAAGGATTTAAGTGTACCTCAACGCCACCAACGGAGACTGCCCCACATAAAAAGTCGATTTGACACCACGATGGCAGTGTTCATCGTTAAAATACACCAGCCCACAAAGCGACACGAGCGCCAAACGGCCAAAAACGGCGAGCACTGGAAACAAATTTGACAACACAACAATGTAAGTGATGGGACGCTAGCGCCGCGCAACGGGGGCATAACCACATACTCTGTATGACCGTTACAAAGTTTTACACAAGGCAGAAAGCGAAGATAGACGTCTGTTCTCTGTGCTTTGATCCTCAACCCGCACATTCTTTCGTCGATCGGCCACCATCCGATCACGCGCCTCTGCATATCACCCATCACGATGAAAGCTGTTCCCAGCTCGCGTGTGTTGCCGCAGCTCTGGTAGATGGTATGATTACCTCTAAACGTTCGCACCATGGATCCTGTCCAACACACCTCCTGCAGCGCTACGATGCCGAACCCGCGGTCCTTCAGTAGATCGGCGAGTATGCGGGTGCTCCCAATGAAGTTGAGAGATCGGCAGTTCCACGTACCGAGTTTCCAATCGCAAGTACTTTTTGTTCGCTGGGGTCGTTGCCGTTGGTCTCGGTTCGTATTATTCTGTTGCTGATTTTCCGTTACAATGGTTTTTTACGGCTGGCTCGTAGGGCCTGACACCAACCCCCTACTTTCCGGAGGACCATAGTGCACAGTTGAGCTTAGAGTCCTTCCCTGGCACTCGGACGTAGATCAGCCGCCCCTAACATGGGGATCAGACGCTGTTGTGAGCCGCTCCTCCTGGAGAACAGACGCTCAGGTTTGCCGAAGCAAACCCCCCCTTCCCTGTCAGCCTACGACCAAAGTTCCCACCGGGGTTGGTTACCCGATCTTCCCTAAGGTTGCTCATAGTTTCCGGCCGGTACCGCGTGGAGGTAGGGATAGGAGTTGCTGGGCAGAGGCTAGTGGATCACAATGGGATCTGAATTGCGCAGCATACCCAGCCTTTACCGTGCCAGTATCATTCAATTTGTTTCAAATAAGCCAAGAAGAATTAAAATTGAATAAAAGATGACAAAGATATAAAACAATTCACTTTTCCATGTTTTACGATAGCGACCCCAAACATCAAGGATTAATTTACTTAATAACTTTTTTTCTAGACTTTTTAGCTAAGTTCTGTAAAAAACTGTTGAAAGGTAATAGAAAATGGGTCATATTACCGCTCTCATCTTAAAATTTGGTCGACCCAACTTCCAGCGACACTGCCGTAAGTTTCCTCCTCTCCTCTTCTTCTTGGCGTAACGTCCTCACTGGGACAAAGCCTGCTTTCTCAGCTTAGTGTTCTATGAGCACTTCCACAGTTATTAACTGAGAGCTTCCTCTGCCAATGACCATTTTGCATGTGTATATCGTGTGGCAGGCACGAAGATACTCTATGCCCAAGGAAGTCAAGGAAATTTCCTTTACGAAAAGATCCTGGACCGACCGGGAATCGAACCCGTCACCCTCAGCATGGCCATGCTGAATACCCGTGCGTTTACCGCCTCGGCTATATGGGCCGTAAGTTTATATTCATTTTTTAGAAAATTTGGCAACTTTGGGTTAAGTTTACATACAAAATTTTTTGAAAAAGTTTCTTTTAAATCATGTTCAAAGTTTCTTTGACTTATTATCTTTTGAATGAAACCTAGGGTTTTGAAATCGGACGCAAATTGGCGGAGATATGGGCCTAAAAAATGACATGTTTTTGAGGGGGTGACCCCAAATCTTTGATCGGGAGTGTATCTCCTGGGGATTTCTCGAAACGAACTTCCGGGGGAACCTCCAGGGGAACTTTTGGGAACTTCAGAAGAAACTTGAATCCCCAAAAGAAGTGTATCGAATATTCTCAAATTTTTACTGTAAGTTCATCAACTAGTTGTGTATCAGTGGTTCAAATTTGGGAAAGATCGGGCCATTTTCCACGAAGTTATAAAGATTCTTGAAAAATGTAAAACTATCCGATAGCCAACTTTGAGCTGTTAGTCATAAATGGTCAAAATTTCATTGCATTCAGTTCATTGAATCCGGAGATATTACAACTCAAAGTTGGCTATCGCATATTTTTAACTTTTCCAATAATATTTATAACTTCGTGGATAATGGTCCGATCTTTCCCAAATTCGGACCACTGATACACAACTAATTGATGAACTTACAGTAAAAATTTAAGAATATTAGATACACTTTTCGAAAAGTTACAGTTAATTGAACATTTTTTAAAAAGTGAAAATTTTGCCTGTCCCGATCATTTTGTCTATCCCCTGTATACGCCAAAGGAATATCCTGGAGCAATCTCCAAAGCAAATTCCTGGCGAAAATCTTAAAGCATCTTTCCGGCATAACCACCACAATGAATTCCTGGAGGAATTATTCCCCATGAAAATTCCACCGTGAATTCTTTCTATGGAAACCCCAAAAGGAACTCCTTTTAGAATCTCCAAAAGAAACTCACTACGAGTGCGAATTTCTGGTGGAGTCTCCAAGGGAATTCTTGGCGGAATTTTCAGACGGAATACCTGCCTGTATCTCTGGAAGTAATTCCTGGCGAAAGTCCTAAACAGAATTCCCGGCGGAGTCCCCAGATGGATTTGGTGGGAGTTCCCAAACGGGATTCCCGGTGGAATCTCAAGATACCAATAGATTCGGACGGAATCCTCAGATTAAATTACTGACAGAATCCCCAGTCAGATTTCCCGGAGGAATCCAAAGAGAAAATTTCCAGTGGAATCTCCAGAGGGAATTCCTGGCGGAATCTCTAGAGGGAGTTTCTGGCAGAATTTCGAGAGGGAATTCCCGATGGGATCCACAGACGAAATTACCGAAGGAATACCCAGACAGAACTCCCCTCAAAGGGAATTCCAATCAAAGTCCCCCGAAAGGGATTCTGGCCGAACTACCAGAAAGAATTCTTGGCGGATAACACCCGGGAAACATTCAAATCTTAGATGTTGATTTTTCTACTTGTAAGTATATTTAATTCAAAAATGGGTTACCTTCATTTCCCGTGCAATAATCATGCATCTAAGCATGCAACATTCAAATGAATCACGGGCAACAAAAAACTGACAATGCAATTCACCAAAATTGTTCATCAAAGCCGTTCATTGGGTTTACCAACACAGCTATTATATTACTTAATTGTTTATGCTAAATCGCGCCATCTAGGGAGGAAATCGCACCATTTAGTCTTGAAATCGCGTTTTGGATCATAATGACCCTAATGCACGACGAAGGTTAAAAATATTCAATAGTAAAAATAGAGAATACATTTCCAAAATGTTGGTGTAATGTCGCAACATTTAATTTTTCAGAGTTGGTTTCTTCGCCAAAAAAGTGTATTTCAGTAGCACCTACAAACTTGTAGAACAAATCAGGTTGAAGCTTTACGATATAATCACGAAAAAGTTCAAACAACTAATTTTCAGGTTGTTCTTTAAAACATTTATATTTTCTCCCCAAAAATGAAGTCCAAGCTAAATGATGTCTTCAGAAAAGTAACTTGAAGTTACACACTCTACAACTTTGCTAAAGGCATCTACCCTCTAAAAATATTTTGCTCGGCTTTTTCTGGGCATAGAGGTTTTGATCGTCTTTTTTCGGAATGGTCCCACTGTGCTCAGGTTTCCATGATTGAAAATCAACGGGGAAAAAATGATAAAAAATACCAATTCAACAAATAAATTAAAATTAAAATAATAATTAAAATTATATTTACCAACGTGGTTGTTGGCGCGAGTTTCTTCGGGATTAGGGAAACACATACTGAAAGCAGCGTATTTCACGGCAGGTTCAATGCTATATTTAAAAGAGTTAATTTCAATACTTTTACAATGGTTTTAACTTAAAATTACTTACATGATAGTTTCTTAATCTCTAACGAACTCTATCACTCGACGCACAACTTAACACTAAATCTTATTACAATACTAGTATGTACATTGAATTCATTCCTATTAGATAATAGCGTTGCCAGTTTCACCATACAACAAAATTGCCGTCGCAACAGTGGTTCTCTTGACAAAAGGATAAACTTGTAACTTGTTGAATGTACAAAATCCTCTGTGATTGATCCGAAACCAACACTACAGCACAATCCAACGAAACGTCAAAAACAGCAAGCGAAAAATTGAATCCTTGAACTATAAACAGCCACTCTTACATGGGTTTCACTGCACACTCTGCTTGTAATCCGCCGCCGCCACCGAGAATTCAATCGTAGCACACCGAGACTTCAATCCGCAATCCTTGAGAAATGTTCACCCTGAAACGAGAAAAAATGTCAGATGCAGAAAAAACTTCGCCTTCTCAGGTCAATGATGAAAATCGGATGTTAAATGGCCCAGTGTGCGACAAATTGAAATAACCGTCCCCAGTGTCTAGAAGACATGGCAGTGGGAGTGCATTTTCAGTTTCACATGGCTGCCTTTTCCAAAGGATTTCATTTTGATGTTTGTCTTATCTATGTATCACTCTTGGCTGAGCTGGACTTGATTACGGCCTTATCAGCTACGGTTGTTATATCGCTGAATAAGTCATCATAGCATTTTTCTTTTATTCGAACATGAACAAACATGAAAGTGCACCTGTGGAGATGACTCAACGATATCATTCATTTAGGGGAAAGTGGGGTAAGATGCCATTTTTCAAACTTTCATCGTTTGCAATGTTATATAGCCACATTTGTTAGGCATTCAATGTGGTAACAGCAACTAGGCAATATTTGCTCGATGCTTCAGCAAAAACATTCACTAAATTATTGCATTTTCATCGATTTTTAGCAATTTCAGTGGCAGTGGTGCAAAAAGGCCATCTACCATAGGGTAAGATGCCACTTCATGGAAACATAAAATTACGTCCATCAGTTTTCTGGCATCTTCGACTTACTTTCACCCCTCTGTCACGTTTTTTTTTTTCGTATACTCAATACATGGAGTGTCAACCCCGCCACCCTCCCCGCTAAACGATGGTCGTCATATTTGAATGACCCCTAACATGGACAGCGTAGACATCAACGACCATGCGCCTCCATAGGTGCCCTAATCTCCTTGGAAACGCATGGCTGGTAATAAAATCACCCGAAAACCTTAATTGCAAGCACGAAAAACCGGAAGTTGCCAATTTTCATTGGGAAATCAAAAGATTTTCCGTGAGTTTAGTGGGCTAGCTTCTAGAAGAATGTTTAATGCAATCATATCTTGACACCATTCACCTATAGCAATGATCAAGTCCCAGTAAGGAATGATTACATATATGATTTGGGCCATTTGACCCCATCTTGGCATTTTGGGCTCTGTTTCCCTACTTAGAAAGGGCCAACCATTTTAGCATGGGCAAGGAAAAAGCAATAACAATTATATACCGATATAAAATCCTAAACTTTGAATCACCCCCTTCCGACGTTTTTTACTGACACAATAATAGATATTTATGTGACGAGTTGCAAAAAGATGATTTATTTTCAACAAAAGCCGTACATTTATCTAACGTCTGTTGCTAGAAGAAGGAACAAAATATGAGGGGGAAAATTACAGTTAGGTAGTTTAACAACTCCGTATGTAACAGGTTTAGTTGAAAAAAAAAAGAACAATACATTTTTAAAAGAATAAAACACTAGAAGGAATTAATAGATTGGTTACCAATTACACTCAATCCTGTTTATTACACGACTGACGCGTCCGCGCAAGAAAAAGTTCGTGTAAAGAAACATCGTGAAACTTCGAGAAATCGTGCAAAAAAAAAATACAAGGGAATTTTTTGTTTGCGCGATTTGCCCTCCGCAAATGACCAATAGCCGAGGCGGTAAACGCACGGGTATTCAGCATGACCATACTGAGGGTGACGGGTTCGATTCCCGGTCGGTCCAGGATCTTTTCGTAAAGGAAATTTCCTTGACTTCCTTGGGCATAGAGTATCTTCGTGCCTGCCACACGATATACGCATGCAAAATGGTCATTGGCAGAGGAAGCTCTCAGTTAATAACTGTGGAAGTGCTCATAGAACACTAAGCTGAGAAGCAGGCTTTGTCCCAATGAGGACGTTACGCCAAGAAGAGAGAGAGAGAGAGAAATGACCAAAATCGCGTAATTTCGAGAAATCGTGTAAAAAAAGTCGTGTAAAAACAGGATTGAGTCATGAGTGTAATTCGATAACGTTACATCGTTTGAAAGAACAGTCTTATAAATTGAAGAAGGGCAATCCTCCTATACAGTAAGCAGTTCAACTGCCAATAAACTTAATAAACACCAAAACATTTTCCACAGCATATCATTCCGGGGAATTGATTATTCTGGAAAATGATTTCCGGAAAATGGTGTAGAACCGAAAAAAAAAAACCAACCGTGATAGTGGTTTTATGGTGCACGGTGATGTGTTCATTTTGGAAAAAATGGTGGAAGTGGATAAATCGTCTGTGATTATGAAAATAACGATCTGAATTTTGTGAATGGACACTTCTTCACGCTTAGCACGCTGAAAGAGCTTAAACTAGCTTATGGAATTGATAAACCCAACTAATATGACAATTTCACTTACTTTAACTGATACCAAGTCACTGTTTCTCCTTGAACGTATGCGATCAAACTGATTGATTACCGCGAAGTGCATTGCGGAAGTTAACGAGTCAAGTGTATCAGCGTCGAAGATATAGAAGCATCGCGAAGCATTGCCAGTTTCAACTGTAGCTAAAACTCTTGATAATGGCGGTGCTAGACCTGTGCGCCGACTGCATGTATTCCGTTCGGCGGCGTCGAGAGGGCCATGATCTAAATTTTATCATGAAGTCAATATTGACGAGGAAAAGGAGTTGTGAGTACACATTAGGTAGAATGTCTAATCTAAGAATTTTTCATGATCCTACACTCCCGATTAAGCATTCGAGATCATCCCCAAAATAAATGGTATGTTTGGAAGACCATGTCTGTTTATTTTTGCGTCCAATTTTAATACTGAAGCATTTCTTTACCGTTCGCTTCCCTAAGAGAGCATTTATATTTTAAGTGAATTATGTAGATTGTTGTTTGCTTCCTAATAAGGGTATGCGGTATGGGATTTTTTTCAAGGCGAAACAAAGCGAAACGAAGTTCAAAAATGTTTCGTTAGATCGATACGAAATCCGAATTCACTAGGTATTTTTCGGAACGAAACGAAGTTTTTGAAAAAGTTCCGCGAGGTTTTGTAGTAAATTCAGTTTTGTGCGAATCGGTACTGTGTAATTGCGGTGGCGCGAATTATATTTCCATAAAGATCTCATCCCATAGCTTGTTTTGCTACAGTGCCATTTATATTATTTTTCAATTTTTTGCGACCTATCTTGAAATTTTAAATAATTACACCAATAACATAATAGATACGGGAGCCCACGGCAACGGAAGAAACGACGACGCCAGTGCAGCGGAGGACGGAAATGAACCAACTCCCACGCTGAGGGAGATTGAGGATGCCATTCACCAGCTCAAAACCAACAAAGCAGCTGGTAAGGATGGTATCGCAGCTGAACTCATCAAGATGGGCCCAGAAAAGTTGACCACCTGTCTGCATCGGCTGATAGTCAGGATCTGGGAAACCGAACAGCTACCGGAGGAGTGGAAGGAAGGGGTAATCTGCCCCATTCACATGAAAGGCGACCATTTGGAATGTGAGAACTTCAGGGCGATCACTATGTATTTTGAATGCTGCCTACAAAGTGCTATCCCAGATCATCTTCCGTCATCTGTCACCTAAAACGAATGAGTTAGTGGGAAGTTATCAGGCTGGCTTCATCGACGGCCGGTCGACAACGGACCAGATCTTTACCGTACGGCAAATCCTCCAGAAATGCCGTGAGTACCAGGTCCCAACGCATCACCTGTTCATCGACTTCAAAGCGGCATACGACAGTATCGACCGCGCAAAGCTATGGAGAATCATGGACGAAAACGGCTCTTCTGGAAAGCTAACTAATTTGTTGATCATAGGATCAAAATTTGTTCGGGATCTGGAGAAGTATGGGTCTGGTTAAATAATGTGTTGAAATCAAAATTCAAAATTAATGTAGCAGATGCGATGGACTTATTGCAGTTTGGTATTAAACCGAATAATTGTAAATATAAAGCAGCGTTATCGTTAGTTACGGAAACTCTAAATTACTGTACAAAAAACTACTCAAATGGCTCCGTTGAAGATCTTATACGGAAAATCAGAGTAAAAAGATGGAAGAATAAGCAACTATTTTGTTTGCAGTTTAAGAAGTATATGTACCTATTGTAAAATTGTGAAATTGTATATTATTTTTAGAAATATTGTAATGAACTTTGTAGATATTGAAAATAAACGTCGGGTAGTGTTCCTGAAAAAAAAAACTACACTGATTAAAGCAACGATGGACGATGTGCAAAACTGCGTAAGAGTTTTGGGTGAACTATCCGGTTTATTTGAATCTCGCCGGGGACTGAGACAAGGTGATGGACACTCATGCCTACTCTTCAACATCGCTCTGGAAGGTGTGATGCGACGAGCCGGGCTCAACAGCCGGGGAACGATTTTCACAAAATCCGGTCAATTTGTGTGCTTTGCGGACGACATGGACATTATCGCTAGAACATTTGGAACGGTGGCAGAGCTGTACGCAGCCTGAAACGCGAAGCAGCAAAGGTCGGACTGGTGGTGAATGCCTCAAAAACAAAGTACATGCTGGTAGGCGGAACCGAAAACGACCGGATCCGTCTGGGTAGTAATGTTGCGATAGACGGGGATACTTTCGAGGTGGTGGAGGAATTCGTCTACCTCGGATCCTTACTGACGGCTGACAACAACGTGAAATTCGGAGGCGCATCATCAGCGGAAGTAGGCCCTACTACGGGCTCCAGAAGAAACTGCGGTCGAAAAAGATTCACCCACGCACCAAATGCACCATGTACAAAACGCTAATAAGAGCGGTGATCCTCTACGGGCACGAGACATGGACCATGCTCGAGGAGGACCTACAAGCACTCGGAGTTTTCGAGCGACGCGTGCTAAGGACGATCTTCGGCGGTGTGCAGGAGAACGGTGTGTGGCGAGCTCGCTGCACTTTACGGCGAACCCAGCATCCAGAAGGTGACCAAACCCGAGCAGAGGAGAATAGCAAATTGATAACAACAGAATCATATAGCCTGTTTTCATATCATTATTTGTTATTGTTAACTTATCAAAATATTTCTTTTTAATAACATGTTTTGTTGGACAATCTTATTTTGTTATGTTCAAGTTGTTGGGAAATATCCATAAGATAACATTCCAATACTGCCGGCGCCCGCGACGTAGTTGGTCACACGTTCGCTTCATATGCGGATGGTCATGGGTTTGATTCCCAGCCCCGGCACTTGCAATTTTTCGTCAGTTGCTCTTCACCGAGAGCGGCTGACACTGACCCTCTTCTGAGCCCCATGGCTCAAACGGACCCGGACACCTGGACATCGGCGAATTGCTACTCATAATGGACCCCCAATCGGACTGGAAAGGAACAACGGCCACCTTCCTTGTGCTCATCATTCTACCAAGTAGAGTAGAAAAGTGAAAGCAGCAGAAAGGCAACCAGTTCGATAAAGTATAATAGAATGCATCTAGGCTCTGTACAATACTGAAGATACAGCTTTCAATTGAAATCGCTCACGTAGTGCCCTAGTGGACAATAGAGCCGTAAATTAGGTTAAGTGATTAAGAATTAAAAAAACATTCCAATAATATATTTTGTTGTATAACCAATTTAGTTATTATTCTACTATAGAGAATATACAGATATGTGATAAACACAAACACAACGATAACAAGTTCTCAAATTTCCTGTTATTAAGTTGTAATTGATCTAACAGAACTTGTTATTGAATTAGTCTTCCCGGAACATTTTTTTGTTATGATATTTGTTATTTTGCCGCTTATGACAGACAAGTTTATAACATAATATGTTATGCTGATAACATAACAATTTTTGATTCCATTATTCAGTTATTAGGCCAAAATAACATATTTTATTATACTGCTGATATTTTCTTCTGCTCGGGAAGCCGGAAGGATACGGTCGGCAGGTGTAGTGCATAAATTATCTTAGTTGCATATGGCCAACTGATGTAGCACGGCAACAATATTTCCCATCGTCAAGGTCTCGCAACGTGGGCAAGAACACCCAAGTTCAATAGCACATGTTGCAACCGCCAACGATGCATAGTTCCCAGGCTCAACCTTTCTCAAATTACACAACTATCGGCAGTTCTCGACACTTTGTCAACTGCAATAAATTCTTAACAATTCTCAACACATCTGGTTACCAGGCACCTCCGATTCTCTATCCATTCTCTTTCGTTTTTAAGAACATTATGTAAAACTATTTGCGAAGAGGTCTTAATAAGTCCTCGATCAATAAACCGATGGAGTCGAATCGTAACACCCGTCCAGCACAGTCTTTGCTATGAACAAAAATGTTGACGCCCATCATTACACAGGGCATGTTGCAAGAATGCCGGAATGCTGGCACTTAGCCAGTTTCCCGAGTGGTCCTCGCTCCCTTTTGTAAGGAGATGGTTTCAGCCCTCCTCTCTCTCTTCTTGGCGTAACGTCCTCACTGGGACAAAGCCTGCTTCTCAGCTTAGTGTTCTATGAGCACTTCCACAGTTATTAACTGAGAGCTTCCTCTGCCAATGACCATTTTGCATGTGTATATCGTGTGGCAGGCACGAAGATACTCTATGCCCAAGGAAGTCAAGGAAATTTTCTTTTACGAAAAGATCCTGGACCGACCGGGAATCGAACCCGTCACCCTCAGCATGGTCATGCTGAATACCCGTGCGTTTACCGCCTCGGCTATATGGGCCCTTACCTGCTGTTACCCGGCAGGGCGGCCTAAAGCAGGGTACCTCCACTAAATTCTGGATTCCGGATGAAATTAAGTTTATAAAATATTATTAAATAAATTTTGCAATATAAAAATTTTAATGCTACGTCTAACCTTTTGCCCCGTTCTCCCCAAGACACTGGTAGATGTCACACGTTGGGGCCCTTCGACGAACAGCAGCGGTGGTGATGGTGGTCGCACTCGTTGCTCCACACGGCCTGTGCGAAGCTTCCTTCCTTCTTCTTCTTTCTTCTTCTTCTCACTTTTCTTCTCGGGCAATAAAACGATCCTTTGCTAATTAGCCAAGGGGGTGAGACTAGCTGCTTTGTTGGAACCCCCTCAGCGACGGTGGTGTAAAACACCGAACTGCCTACTCGCCATAAACAGTTCCGATAGTCACCGCGGTGAACTATCACAGGTGGTACGCCTCTTTGTACCTACCTGTCTTCGCCTTCCTTGACTTTTAGCTACACGGGCGAGACAAAGCTCTATTGGCTGAGCCCGTGTAGCGAAGACGGTGGGATATCGGACGCTTGGCGAACCGCAAATGGCGGTGGTCCTCACCCTAGCACTGCACTTTGGTTCCCGAACCAAGGGCCGGCACTAAGTTTCAGGGGAACCTTTTTTGGTTTATTCACTCCCGACGATGCTAGGAACAACCATCTAGCATATTCCGCGCGAAAACGGCACTTTTTCACTCCTTTACTAGGTGATAAAAACGGGTTGTAAAAATGCGTCCGTCGCACTTCGTGGTTCGTAACTTTCTCTCGATCAAAACAAAAAATCCACCACACACCGCAAACGATTGTTCTGCTGCTGCTGCTGCTGCTGCTGCTGCTGCTGTCGATGTGTGCAATGTGGTGGGAGATTGGGGTCAAATGACTCACCGATACAATATGCATACGAATTTCAATACCCTACATTCTAACTAACTAAATTCAAAAAAACAATAAAAAACAAACAAATTAAAATGTTGCAAAACACAGTGGTGTACATAAATTTAGAACAAAATTGTAACCGTGGGTTACACTTTGTCCTCGGAAGGCGGGCAGCGTCAACCCCGCCCGTGCCCTACTGCTGAGCGGACATCAAGAACTGATGCCCACGTGCAACCCGATCTGACCTGCCCGTAAGGAAGGGTATCACTACCCATCAGGCCCTATCAGATGCACCCGTAGGTTGCAGACAGCAGGATCTCACCTACCCCGACCCTTGCCGGGGACCCCTTTCCAACCGCGGGCTCGGATCCAACCCAGTAGACCGACGCCACGACAGCACCGCTACCGGGACTTCCTCTCCGTGGCCACTTAATCGCTGTAAGGGTCGATCTCGACCGCAGGCAGGGTTCCTGATTTCCACTTTACATCTTCTTCCACACTCGAATACAGTCAGCAGCAAACGGTTGTCGCTTTGGTTAGTGTGTTTACTTGTCAGCGATGACAGCAAACACCGGCGAACGGTGGGAAGCCATACATGAAATTTAAACATTCGTCCACATTCGCATCGCAAGCGATGGAGAGGTGATGCGATTCGTGAGTGATATTGCGCGTACGAATATTTGAAGTTTTCAAAAAATGTTTATTATTTTCTTTGCTAATCTAGCATTTCAACAACAATACACTAAAAACGTATGCATTACATGCAGAAATTCTCTTCTAGTTATGATAACAGCCGCTTAGATTGCTCACCAGCATTCGTCACCATTCGCCATTCAACCAGCTTGCGCATCGCTTCTCACTGGTGATGGGGTTGCGTGTTTGAACACGACTATCCGTTTGCTGCATCTTTCTCGATTCGCTTCAGCAAAGAGGAGTGAATATGAATGGAGTGAGGAGAATTTACCGATCCTTGACCGCAGGGCACCGGTATGACCTACGAAGCCGACTTCGAACCCCTGGACCACCTCTTGTACTGCATCTGGACTAGCCATTCTCCGAGTCCACGCGCCACCTCCTCTGTGGCTCACAGACGATATGGGTGGTAGCCGTTGAAACGGCGTTCCAGCCAAACTCATCCCTACACATCCTCTGGACCAAATTGTCCGGAGTTGTGTCCTCCCCGCATGTGGCAAGCATGCGGTCACGCATTGTGCGCAAACGCGGGCACACGAACAAAACGTGTTCCGCCGTTTCCTCTAAACCATTGCACGCTGGGCATTCGGGAGAATCCGCATGCCCGAAACGGTGTAGATACTGTCGAAAGCAACCATGACCTGTAAGGGCCTGTGTCAGGTGGAATGAAACTTCCCCATGGCGCCTATTAATCCAACTATCTACCCTCGGTATCAACCTATGGATCCACCTTCCTTTGGTGGAACTGTCCCACGAGCGCTGCCATTTGACCATGGAGGCCATTCACGGCTTTTCGGGCCCGTATGAAGTTGATCACCAATATTAACTTCTTTTCCCGATCAGCCTAGATAGCTGTGTAGTGTCGGTAGCGGTTAGTTCAACTGGCTAAGAATAGCACTACGGACCGCCTGTTCCAGTGGTAGAAATCCACTAATCAGGTGACCCCTAATTCATGGTGTTATGCGGCTTTACGCTTACCGTGCCTAGGAATGAATGGCTAGGGGGGTCTAATAAAAACCTAACCGCAAACGGAGCCTGTGGAGTACCAGGGCACCCTCCACAGTATTTGCCCTTACTGTGCTAACCGGAGCAATAGCGCGGTGGACCTTGTGTTTCTCCGAGACAATCAGCTGCCCTTCTTCAATCTCATACTTGAGGCTGAATAAGGGCGGGATTATGAAGATGTTATTAATTAGTTTAAATTTTCACCTATATGGTTTCGCATTATGCGTTTTACACAGTGTATTCTGTGCATCCTCGCCTTTGGCGCACTCAAATCGATACCGATCTGGCTTTATTGTTGCTGTTCTTTTTTGTGCTGTGATTGTTAAGAGTTTATTCTTGCCTAGTTTGGGTAGTGGCTACGGTTAGGATAGCTCAGATCAATCTTCAGCACAAAAGAACAGCAACGATCAATCTTTGTAGACTTATGCAAAATGGTACAGCCCAAGTGGCGTTAGTCCAAGAACCTTACTTTCGTAAGGGTAATTTCTATTTAGGAAACCTTGTGAATCCGGTGTTTGCTACTTTCAGTAAAAATGAAATGGCAAACTCACGTGTCATGCCTCGAGCATGTGTGCTTGTCAACAACGCAATCGTTGCTACACTCATCTCTGAACTAACTACCAGAGATGTATGTGCTATCACAATAGATGTATCTGTTGGAAACCTCAACAGGAAATACGTTTATTGTTCGGTTTATTTACCGCATGATGAACCATCCCCTACGGATGCTTTCAAGCAAGTCATTGCATACTGCACTTCAAAAGGCCTTCCGCTAATTGTTGGTAGTGATGCTAATGCTCACCATATAATCTGGGGCAGCTCAGACATCAATTTGAGAGGCTCCAGTTTGATGGAATACTTGAGTAGTACAGATCTTGGATTACTTAACATAGGCAACCGCCCAACCTTTATGGTATCTGGTAGAGAGGAAGTGTTAGACATAACGCTTTGCTCTAGCAGAATTAGTCATGAGCTGACCAATTGGCATGTGTCAGATGAAGAATCTTTATCTGACCATCGTTACATCTTGTTTGAACATGTGAATGTTACTTCGCAAACTTTGCGTTTCAGGAATCCCCGGTCAACCAACTGGGATCTCTTTACCGATTTGGTTGCAGCCAAATTTCATGGATACTCACCATCAATTGACACTCCAAGTGATTTAGATGATGCCGTTGATACTACAACGGCCTTCATCATGGAAGCTTTTGAAGAAGCCTGCCCTTTGCGGTCTGTGAAGACCACAAGAGGAACCCCTTGGTGGAACTCCGATCTGGCGAAGCTCAGGAAACAATGTAGAAAGAGTTGGAACAGACGACGTTCGGCTGGATCGGAGGCTTTCAGGTCGGCTCGCAAGGCCTACCAGAAAGCTCTTCGGTCTGCTGAACGATCCGGCTGGAAAAACCTTTGTACAAATGTTTCCAGTCTGAGTGAAGCCAGTCGATTGAACAAAATCCTTGCAAAATCTAAGGATTTTCAAGTGAACGAACTTCGTTTGCCAAATGGTGATTTCACTTCCTCTGATGAGGAAGTTTTAGAATGTTTATTCAGTACACACTTCCCCGGATGTGTGGATATTACATCTTCGGATGAACCTGATGTCTTTTCTTGTAGTTATGATTCTTTAGCTTCGGCTCGGAGTATCATAACTTTAGAATCGATTGAATGGGCACTTAATAGCTTTGCTCCTTTCAAATCTCCTGGGGCAGATGGGATTTATCCTATTTTGCTTCAGAAGGGATTTGATCATTTCAAACATGTTTTGAAACAACTACTTGTTTGCAGTTTTGCTACAGGGTATATTCCCAAATCCTGGCGGGATATTACTGTGAAGTTTATTCCGAAAGTGGGTCGCGCGTCGTATGAAGAAGCAAAGAGTTTCAGACCTATCAGTTTGACCTCTTTTCTTCTGAAATGCTTAGAACGCATAGTCGATCATCACATCCGTGATGTTCATCTGGCCAATGTGCCTCTTCATGTGAACCAACATGCTTACCAATCTGGAAAGTCCACTGTGACTCTTTTACACAAAGTTGTTTACGATATCGAGAAGGCATTCGCTCAAAAGCAATCTTGTTTGGGTGTTTTCTTAGATATCGAGGGTGCCTTTGACAACGTGCCTTTCGATGCCATATTGGAAGCCGCACGGGGTCATGGTATATCTCCAATGATTTCCAATTGGATTCACCAAATGCTCAAAAACCGACATCTCTTCTCGACATTGCGTCAAGCGGCGATTAGGAAATTGAGTGTTTGTGGATGCCCCCAAGGGGGAGTCTTATCACCACTTTTATGGAATCTCGTAGCAGATACGCTATTGAGGCAACTCAATAATAGCGGTTTTCCTACTTATGGTTTTGCCGACGACTACCTAACATTGTTAGTCGGTATGTGCATCAGCACCCTTTTCGACCTGATGCAAAACGCTCTTCAGGTAGTTGAGGGTTGGTGTCGCCAATATGGCCTTTCGGTAAATCCGAGTAAAACATCTATTGTTCTTTTCACGGAAAAGCGAAACCGTAATGGTGTTCGAACTTTACGTCTCTTTGATTCTGAAATCAATGTGACTGAACAGGTAAAGTACGTTGGAGTCATTCTTGATTCCAAGCTTTCCTGGACACCTCATGTTGAGTTCAGAATCAAGAAAGCTTGTATGGCCTTCGGGCAATGCCGGCGAACCTTTGGTACAACTTGGGGTCTAAAACCCAAGTATATCAAATGGATCTACACAACTGTTGTTCGGCCAATATTGGCCTATGGATGTCTTGTGTGGTGGCAAAAGGGCGAAGTGAGAACGGTCCAATCAAAGTTAGGCCATCTCCAAAGGATGTGCTTAATGGCGATGTCTGGAGCGTTCTCTTCAACTCCCACGGCAGCGCTCGAAGTTCTCTTTGACGTTGCCCCACTACACATTCATCTCAAACAAGAAGCACTTTCTTGCACTTACCGCCTATGGGTACTCGGTTTACTAGAGGAAACTCCTGTGAACCGCAGTTCAACACACACCTCGTTGTTTCCACTTTTGGTGAATTGGGACAAAGTTGTCCTTGCTCCAAGTGATCTTACAATTGCTTGTAATTTTCCATATAGGACATTTTCCACGAAATTCCCTTTCCGGGAAGAGTGGACATCTGGTTATCTGGAGAGAAGTATTTCAGACGGCATCGTATGTTATACTGATGGCTCCCTTCTCGAAGGTCGAGCAGGTGCTGGTGTTTATTCTCGTGAGCTAAGGCTGTATCAGTCTTATTCACTTGGCAGACACTGCACCGTTTTTCAGGCCGAAATCTTTGCTCTTATGTGCGGAGTGCAATCAGCACTTCAGCAGCACGTAATGGGCAAAGTAATATACTTCTGTTCAGATAGCCAGGCTGCTATTAAAGCACTTGCTTCGGCCAACTCCAGGTCGAAGATAGTTATCGCTTGTCGAACTCAAATTGAGGAGCTGAATTCAGCAAACGCTGTTCACCTTGTATGGGTACCTGGCCATTCTTCCATCGCTGGAAATGAATTGGCTGATGAGTTAGCTCGCACTGGAGCATCACATGACTTCATCGGCCCTGAGCCAGCTATTCCGGTATCCAAGTGTTGGGTGAAGCTTCAGATTGACACCTGGGCTGCCACTCAGCACAAACAATACTGGAATAGTTTGGAGTCATGTCGTCAAACAAAATTGTATTGTACTGAGCCATCTCTAGGGGTGGCAAAGTATCTAACAAATCTGTCAAAGCAGAATTGCAGCATGCTGGTCAAAGCATTGACTGGCCACTGCCGACTCAGTTATCACATGGCGAATATTCAGCAAGCTGATTCATTTGCATGTGATAGCTGTGAATCCGATTATGGAACTTCGTATCATTTAATATGTAACTGTCCAGCTTTTGCGCAATTGCGTTTCCGAGTACTCGGGAAACACTTATTAAGTGAAACTGACTTCAGAAACCTGAATCTTCAGGATGTTCTGTTGTTCTTGACCCGCTGTGGTAAAGAGCTATAGGCTCTCTTTACGCTTTATGCATTATCACAGTGCCCTTCTCAGGGCGCTGTTTGAACCCATTGTGGCACGCTTATGCGTTATTACAGTGTCCTTTTCAGGACGCTATGTGAACCCATTGTGGTACGCTTTTGCGAGTATGACGACCCTATTCCCTTACCTGTCCTTTCCCATGTCCTATCCTTTTTCCTTCCCTTCTCCGTCAGGTAAATGATGAATAGGCTCGTGTTCATGGCGATGGCACAAATTTCCCGAATGGAGGAGAACGTGCCTCTAGAGCCGACCTACTGATACCTGATACCTGATGGAGGCCATCCTGGCAGTCCTGCGTATGCCTCTTGTGCCGTGCATTTCGAAGCACTCCATGTCCTCACTGATAAGAATGCTGATAGGTACCATACCAGTAATGACGCAGAGAGCGTCGTATGACACGGTACGGTACGCGCTCGTAACCCTCAGGCACATAAGCCTGTAAGTACTTTACAGCTTCCGTCGGTAGCATTGAGTACTTAGCGCGGTGCCCCACGCTGGGCCACCATACCTAAGTATGGACGTAGCAACACTAGCCAGAAGCTTGCGCTTACTGACGTACACCGCAGAGCTATTGGACATCATCCGGGACAGTGCCGCAATAGCTGTAGAGGCTCTTTTACAGGCATAATTGTCGTGGCTACCGAAGGTAAGCTTATCATCGATCATCACGCCCAAGTGTTTGACGGAGCGCTTTGACAGGATAGTGCACTCTCCTACACTGATCTCCGTCTGCTGCTTCGACTTCAGGTTGTTAACAACCGTCACCTCTGTCTTGTGGTGAGCCAGCTCCAGTTTCCTGGACCGCATCCACGTCTCCACAACCTTGATCGAGTGATTGGTAGTCGACTTTACCTCCTCGATCGTTTCACCGTAGACTTCGAGCGTAATGTCGTCGGCAAATCCGACAATCACCACTCCCACTGGGTACTCTAACCTCAACACCTCGTCGTACATGACATTCCATAACACCGGACCCAGGATGGAACCTTGCGGGACTCCTGAGGTTATGTGAAAGCACTTCCGACCCACCTCCGTGTCGTAGACTAGTACACGATTCTGAAAGTAACTTCCGAGAATCTTGTACGGGTACTCCGGTATCCCCAGACGCAAGAGCGCATCGGCAATAGCAGACCAGCTGGCGCTATTAAATGCATTCCTTACATCCACAGTCACTACCGCGCAAAAGCGAATTCCCCTCCTCTTAGGCTCGAGTGCTTTCTCGGCGGTTTTTGTAACCGACAAGATAGCGTCTACGGTGGACCTCCCCTTCCGGAAGCCGTACTGGTTACTCGAAAGATCATTTTCGCCCTCGGTGAACCGCAACATTCTATTGAGGATGATCTTTTCGAGCACCTTCCCCGCCGTGTCAATCAAGCATATTGGTCTATATGCCAACGGGTCTCCGGGTGGTTTCCCCGCCTTTGGCAATAGTACCAGGCTCTGCCTTTTCCAAGCTTCTGGGAAAACTCCCTCGTCCAGCCATTTCTGCATAGCAGACCTGAACATCTCGGGAGCCTCTGCAATAGCTACTTTTAAGGCCAGGTTCGGAACTCCGTGCGGACCTGGGACCTTACCTACGCTATGGGACTTAGCTATCCCCGCAAGTTCCACATCGGTGACCCTCTCCTCATCGCCAGCCCCAGTCCCCGGCTGTCCTATGAAAGGAGGCAAAGGACTAGGATCATGACGCGGAAAAAGTCCTCCAATGATCCCCTCCAACATCTCTGGAGATTGCCCTGCAGGAGCCATCACACCTCTCGTCTTGGCCATAACGATCCTGTAGGCGTCACCCCACGGGTTCACATTGGCACTCTGACAGAGACCCTCAAAGCAGGCCTTTTTGCTTGCTCTTATCTCGGTCTTAAGCGCGGCTTTTGCAGCGGCGAACACCACCCGCCGTTCGTTTCGCTCTTCCTCTGATCGTGCTCGCTGTATCCGCCGCCTAGCCCGTAGGCAGGCGCGGCGCATGTCCGCAATCGCGTCGGTCCACCAGTAAGCCGGTGGCCTCTCATTTCCAGTGTGGACTCGCCTAGACATGGTCGCATCACACGCACGTGAGAGCACCGCTACCAGCTCGACGCCGTCTAAACCGAATAAGTTTCGCTCACAGCGGAGCGCCTCCCTAAATACCCCTTCGTCGAAGTATGATGTCTTCCACCTGCGAGGGCTTGGCCTTGGCCTAGCCACCTCTTCTTCTATCCGCTGTCTGCTGTGATTGTAGTCGATACTGTAGCGCACCGCCAGGTGGTCGCTGTGAGTGTAGCCATCATCTACTCTCCAGTTCGGACTACTCGTTAGGCCAGGACTACAAAAGGTCACGTCAATAATTGACTCCGTTCCGTTTCGACTATAGGTACTCTTGGTACCGACATTAGCCAAGTCGACATCTAAGATGGCCAGGGTTTCTAGCAGGATCTGACCCCACTGGTTCGTGAAACGGCTTCCCTATTCTACGGTCCAGGCATTAAAGTCACCCGCTATTACCACCGGCCTTCGCCCTGTTAGCACGGTCGTTAAGCGGTCCAGCATTTGCGTGAACTGCTCAATCGGCCACCGCGGAGGCGCATAACAGCTACAGAAGAAGACCCCGTTTACTTTGGCGACCACAAAGCCCTCATAGGTAGCACGGTCGATACTGTCGTATGCCGCTTTGAAGTCGATGAACAGGTGATGCGTTGGGACCTGGTACTCACGGCATTTCTGGAGGATTTGCCGTACGGTAAAGATCTGGTCCGTTGTCGACCGGCCGTCGATGAAGCCAGCCTGATAACTTCCCACTAACTCATTCGTTTTAGGTGACAGATGACGGAAGATGATCTGGGATAGCACTTTGTAGGCAGCATTCAAAATACATAGTGATCGCCCTGAAGTTCTCACATTCCAAATGGTCGCCTTTCATGTGAATGGGGCAGATTACCCCTTCCTTCCACTCCTCCGGTAGCTGTTCGGTTTCCCAGATCCTGACTATCAGCCGATGCAGACAGGTGGTCAACTTTTCTGGGCCCATCTTGATGAGTTCAGCTGCGATACCATCCTTACCAGCTGCTTTGTTGGTTTTGAGCTGGTGAATGGCATCCTCAATCTCCCTCAGCGTGGGAGTTGGTTCATTTCCGTCCTCCGCTGCACTGGCGTCGTCGTTTCTTCCGTTGCCGTGGGCTCCCGTATCTATTATGTTATTGGTGTAATTATTTAAAATTTCAAGATAGGTCGCAAAAAATTGAAAAATAATATAAATGGCACTGTAGCAAAACAAGCTATGGGATGAGATCTTTATGGAAATATAATTCGCGCCACCGCAATTACACAGTACCGATTCGCACAAAACTGAATTTACTACAAAACCTCGCGGAACTTTTTCAAAAACTTCGTTTCGTTCCGAAAAATACCTAGTGAATTCGGATTTCGTATCGATCTAACGAAACATTTTTGAACTTCGTTTCGCTTTGTTTCGCCTTGAAAAAAATCCCATACCGCATACCCTTATTAGGAAGCAAACAACAATCTACATAATTCACTTAAAATATAAATGCTCTCTTAGGGAAGCGAACGGTAAAGAAATGCTTCAGTATTAAAATTGGACGCAAAAATAAACAGACATGGTCTTCCAAACATACCATTTATTTTGGGGATGATCTCGAATGCTTAATCGGGAGTGTAGGATCATGAAAAATTCTTAGATTAGACATTCTACCTAATGTGTACTCACAACTCCTTTTCCTCGTCAATATTGACTTCATGATAAAATTTAGATCATGGCCCTCTCGACGCCGCCGAACGGAATACATGCAGTCGGCGCACAGGTCTAGCACCGCCATTATCAAGAGTTTTAGCTACAGTTGAAACTGGCAATGCTTCGCGATGCTTCTATATCTTCGACGCTGATACACTTGACTCGTTAACTTCCGCAATGCACTTCGCGGTAATCAATCAGTTTGATCGCATACGTTCAAGGAGAAACAGTGACTTGGTATCAGTTAAAGTAAGTGAAATTGTCATATTAATTGGGTTTATCAATTCCATAAGCTAGTTTATGCTCTTTCAGCGTGCTAAGCGTGAAGAAGTGTCCATTCACAAAATTCAGATCGTTATTTTCATAATCACAGACGATTTATCCACTTCCACCATTTTTACCTAAATGAGCACATCACCGTGCACCATAAAATCACTATTACGGTTGTTTTTTTTTTCGGTTCTACACCATTTTCCGGAAATCATTTTCCAGAATAATCAATTCCCCGGAATGATATGTTGTGGAAAATGTTGTGTTTATTGAGTTTATTGGCAGTTGAACTGCTCACTGTATAGGAGGATTGCCCTTCATCAGTTGCGAGCTTTCGAAGTGCGAGAGATGTGCTTTTCAGACATGTTGGGTGAGGTCACAATTGAGTCATCTCCACAGGTGCACTTTCATGTTTGTTCATGTTGGAATAAAAGAAAAATGCCAAACTGGTCTTATGACTCATTCAGCGATATTACAACCGTAGCTGATAAGGCCGTAATCAAGTCCAGCTCAGCCAAGAGCGATGGATAAGACAAACATCAAATTGAAATCCTATGTAAAACTGAAAATGCACTCCCACTGCCATGCCTCCTAGACAGTGGGAACGGTTACTTCAATTTGTCGCACACTGGGCCATTTTACATCCGATTTTCATCATTGACCTGAGAAGGCGAAGTGACATTTTTTCTCGTTTCAGGGTGTGCTACGATTGAATTATCGGTGGCGGCGGATTACAAGCAGAGTGTGCAGTGAAACCCATATAAGAGTGACTGTTTTTAGTTCAAGGATTCAATTTTTCGCTTGCTGTTTTTTGACGCTTCGTTGGATTGTGCTGTAGTGTTGGTTTCGGATCAATCGCAGAGGATCCTTTTGTCAAGAAAACCGCATTGGTAAATATAATTTTCTTTATTATTTTAATTTTAATTTATTTCTAGAATTAGTATTCTTTATCAATTTTTTCCTCGTTGATTTTCAAACTTGGAAACCGAAGCACAGTGCACAGTGGTCCATGAACCAGATTTTCGAGGAAAGATGCATGCAGCGCCTTCAAATGAATTTTTAGACAAATATAGTCTTCTACAAAGTTGTTGCTAATAATAAGGCCCTCTTTCAAATGTACATGAACATTAGGGTGGTCCATATTTTCACAGAAATTGGAAACCAAACTTTTTTATTTGCAAGAATAACTATATACATTCTTCGGAATAGTTGGAGACCTATAAATTTTGAGCAAGTTTGCCGAAGACAGTTTTTTAGTAGCTTTAAAATTGACCGATCTAGAGATATATTTTTGAATAAGCTTAGGGTGATTCAGGAAAAGCAGGTTTTCTGGCTCTAACTTTTTCAGTTTCAATTTCTCATCAAAGTCGCCCAAGAATCACTGGTAGAGCATTTGAAAACGCGTCATTTCGTGCGCTGAGACGATCGTTAACTCTTTTGGTTCAAAAGTTATGAGTGTTTTTCTTTAAAAATCATAGTTTATTCAAAAGGCGATATTACGAGTTGGGGCAAACATGAAAAATATCATTTTCCAGCATTCAAAAGAAGAAGTATTGTTATAAAACATATCAAAAAATTAGAGAGGTGTTATTTTTGCAACTCATGTAAAAAAATACTTGAAAAGTGGCTATTTTTTCTAGAAAATCATCAATAACTTTTGAACGGAATGACGTAGCAACATTCTCAGCGCACGAAAATGTGCGTTTTTGGAAGCTCTAAAAGTGGTTCTTTGACGACTTTGATTAGAAAATCTTAAAATGAAAAAGATAAAGCGAAAAAACTGTTTTGCCCAAATTTTGAGCATTTTCCCATAGTGGGTTTTATCGCTCTAACTTTTTGGTTTCAATTTTCTCATCAAAGTCGTCAAAGAACCACATTTACAGCTTCCAAAAACGCACACTTTTGTGCGCTGAGATTGTTGCTACGTCATTCCGTTCAAAAGATATTGATCATTTTCTAGAAAAAAATAGCCACTTTTCAAGTATTTTTTACTTGAGTTACAAAAATAACACCTCTCTAATTTTTTGAATTGTTTCATAACAATATTTCTTCTTTTGAATGCTGGAAAAAGATATTTTTTATCTTTGCCCCAACTCGTAATATCGCCTTTTGAATAAACTATGATTTTTAAAGAAAAACACTCATAACTTTTGAACCAAAAGAGATAACGATCGTCTCAGCGCACGAAGTGACGCGTTTTCAAATGCTCTACAAGTGATTCTTGGGCGACTTTGATGAGAAATTGAAACTGGAAAAGTGAAAGCCACAAAACCTGCTTTTCCTGAATCACTCTAAGCTTATTCAGAAATATATCTCTAGATCGGTCAATTTTAAAGCTACAAAAAAACTGTCTTCAGCAAACTTGCTCAAAATTTATAGGTCTCCAACTTTTCCGAAGAATGTATATAGTTATTCTTGCAAATAAAAAAGTTTGGTTTCCAATTTCTGTGAAAATATGGACAACCCTAATTTTCATGTACATTTGAAAGAGGGCCTTATTATTAGCAACAACTTTGTAGAAGACTATATTTGTCTAAAAATTCATTTGAAGGTGCTGCATTCATCTTTCCTCGTAAATCTGGTTCATGGACCATTGTGCAGTGGGACCATTCCGAAAAAAGACGATCAAAATCTCTAAGAGCCGTTAGGTGACATTTTAGCATATAGGTGTTGAAGGATATGCCCTGAAAAACCCAACCAAAATATTTTTAGAGGGTAGATGCCTTTAGCAAAGTTGTAGAACGTGTAACATCAAGTAACTTTTCTGGAGACATCATATAGCATGGACTTCATTTTTGGGGAGAAAATATAAATGTTTTAAAGAACAACCTGAAAATTAGTTTTTTGAACTTTTCCGTGATTATATCGTAAAGCTTCAACCTGATATGTTCTACAAGTTTGTAGGTGCTACTGAAATACACTTTTTTGGCGGAGAAACCAACTCTGAAAAATTAAATGTTGCGACATTATACCAACATTTTGGAAATATATTCTCTATTTTCACTATTGAATATATTTAACCTTCATCGTGCATTAGGGTCATTGTGATCCAAAACGCGATTTCAAGACTAAATGGCGCGATTTCCTCACTAGACGGCTTGATTTGGCATAAACAATTTAGTACATAATATAATGTCTTCAAACGAAATCATCGGAAGATCTAGAGCTTTTAGCCATTTAGACAATCTCCTGACCCCAGCACAATCCGGAATATCTCCGGAATGGTACCGGATATTGCATGGACACTTGAGTATAATAAACTAGCACCAATTTATGATCAATTGAGGGCGACTTCAAAAAAATCAGATGAAAATTGACGGAATGCCAGCATTTTGAAAATGTGTTGTCGTAGGTCGGGTACGTGAAGGTTTAATAAACTTCGAAACAGGTTCCCCAGGGCCCATTCCGATGGCCACCATAGGGCCAGAGCGGGTTTGAAGGCCTATTTGTGTCCTACAGGACAGCTACCATCTATCTGAAAAACATTGCCGAAGACACCCACACTCCCGTTCAAAAGTTTGGGGTCACCCCCTCAAAAACATGTCATGTTTTTAGGCCCATATCTCCGCCAATTTGCGTCCGATTTCAAAACCCTAGGTTTCATTCAAAAGATAATAAGTCAAAGAAACTTTAAACATGATTTAAAAGAAACTTTTTCAAAAAAAAATGTATGTAAACTTAACCCAAAGTTGCCAAATTTTCTAAAAAATGAATATAAACTTACGGCAGTGTCGCTGGAAGTTGAGTCGCCCAAATTTAAAGATGAAAGCGGTAATATGATTCCGAGAATATGGAATTAGCCTGGTACACGGTTTATATGGGAAAAAATAAAAAATGGAAAAACTCCAACTCCTGTACACTTTTTGAGTTCCATTTTGGCCCCATATCAACTGTGCAAAATTTGATTTTGATCGAAGAAACTAAATTTTAGCGCCCGCCATTCTTAGTTTTTCATACGATTTACTCTGGGGAAAATTTACTTCTTCAAAGAAAAATCGCTTGAGGTCACCCATTGATCCCTAAAAATAAGTCGTTGAATGATTTCTGTAGATAATTTCATGAGGAATCAGACCTCCAAAGACCGCAAAGCGATGCGACATTCGTGGGAAAAGTTATTAAGCTCTACCCGATCGATAAAATGACGAGATTTTATTATTTATTGTTATTCCTGACATTTTAAACAGCAAATAAATTTTTTTGTATGGACTAATGACCACGCGGGGGGGTTGAAAAGTCCCAAAAAAATGGCCACGTGGTTTATGGACAGCCCCTAATGCAAACATTATCACGCATACGGTAGATAATGACAAAATCTTAATCATAATATGGCAGAAATATCATAGTTTTGTTATTTTACGAGACATATACAAGAAAGTCAAAATTACGAATAGCGCTCACGACAGTATGGCGAACTTCCGAATGCCTGCTTTTGTTGCAGAAAGAAAATTGAAGTAGGGTGCCTGTACCAGTTATCGCACCACCTAAGAAAAACTGTTTCTACAAGAATAAGAGGAAGACCGACGAATGTAAACAATAAGTCAAATGATTGATTTGTTTTCATACTTTACAGGAAAAATATAAAAATGGAGCCAAAACTACTTTTAGTATTTACTAGCTGTACCCGGCAAACTTTGTCATGCCTACTGCGTTTTTTGACGTTTGAAGCCCCAAGCCCCCGTTCAAAATGTATGAAAACCCGATTTTCAAAAACTCTCAATTTTCCCATGTTTTAGGCCTCATAAACCTTCCTTGGGTGAAAACTAACAGAACAAAACTTAGACGACCCAAATCGGACCCCCCATTCGCAAGTTATGCGCGGTCCCACGTATGCCACTGCATTTATATATATATAGATTACAGCGTGTGCCAATGATAGGAACCCTGTACCAGTTATGGACACATTTGTTAATTTGGGTTCCACTTCGCACTATTTACATGCATTCCTTATGGGAGTTGCCATAACTGGTACACTATAGCGAAATAGGGTGCAAGGAGGCCGAAAAGTTAAGGAAAATGATTTATTTCTACCATAATTTGAGCAAATTGTGAAGTTTGAATGATTGCAATCATCCTTTGTGATCATGATCTGTTGTTCACGAATGTTTTCTTGTTGATTTGTATCTTTAAAGGTTGAAAATCAACTATGGCGAATTTGAGGTACTATAGTCATAACTGGTACACTGATCCTAACACAATTGGGGTTGCTCCCGTGGGCACTGGAGTGCCTAAAAGATCGAGATCAGCATTTGTTCATTTCTATACCAGAACATTACAGTCACGATTAATAATAAAAAATGAACCGTCAAAAGCCTGCATTTGTTGTAAAAATCTGAGAGCAAACAATATGGATTGCTCCGGTGACGACGTGGAACCAATATGACTATTCATTTGATGCCCCTATAACCATAGCTGTAAATGCATTTAGCATGAGGGTGACGGGATTTACGGTCGGCCTACAAACTTTTCTTAAGGGAAATTACTCCCTTGGGCATATAGTATCTTCGTGCCTGCAACACGATATACATATGTAAAATTATGTTTGGCAGAGATAACTCTCAGTAAATACTAGTAGAAGTGCTCATAAACGATTGAGCTGAGAAGCAGGATTTTTTTCCAGTAGGGATGTTACTCCAAGATGAAAAAGAAGATGACTATCAATCTCTTTGTGTATCACAAGAACAACAGACATGAAAATCCATGAAGGTTGCACCATGTGGCGCCGGGTTTTGGAGCGAAAGCTATACGAAGTTCATTGTCGTTGCCCAATTGACCACCTTCCGGAATCCCTATACTTGTTTGGTTGCAAAGTTATAGCTTACCAAAGTTAGGGTCTCTAAAGCGGCATTTTTCAGTTGAAGCAGGTTCCCGGTGGCCACAGCGGCCAAATCCGGATTTCTCCGGTGGCATTGAAAACTAGACTTGTGCCCCTTTTATTTGAGCCAAAGAGATTCACAAAATCGGACAAGCCACTGATTTTTGCGAGCTGTCCAAAGTGTGGGGTCAAAAATGACCCCAGGGTCTTATTTGTAACTTTTTTTATGGGAGCACTCCTTGGGGTCATTCAATGCTTTTGATTTTTGGGGAAGGTTTATTTCCGCGAAAAAATAATTGTCAGAAAATTTGAGCTTGCTTGGGTTCGTTAAACAAAAGCTACAGAGAATTGAAATTTGAAAAAGGTCAAAAAAGACCCCAAGACCTTACTAAGGTTAAATAACTGTGCACAATTTTGATGCAACTGGTTGAGCCATCGCGCTCTGTAACACGGTTGAAATTTCAATGGGTTTTATTATGGGAAATTTTACTTGCTTGCACTTTTTTTCCAAATTTTACATGAATTTTATACTGCCGTTCCACGCCCAATTGTCCCATGTTATATGGGAATCCCATATAACATGGGATAATCATGCCTAGAACGGCAGTATAACCAATGATAATAAAGTAAAGGCTAAACTGTGCAGAAAAAAATTGCTGAAATGTCTTGATAATGTTCGGCATCCAGTTCTAGTGAAGGTGGTCAAGCAGTCAACTGAGAGGTTTAATATTATTCAGCTCTGTTTATACGTTTAACATAATACATAACATAGGAATATGAGCCATCAATAAGTTTCCATATTCGATTATGGCTTTGATAAGGTTCTTGCTTTTCTGAACAAGGCTGACACAAATTTCGTGCCAAGAAGGGTCCCCCTTGGAAATTTTGGGTCGGAATTCAACATTTTGAGGAAGGGCACAAATTAATAAACCAATAAATATTTAAATTTTAAGGTGAAGAGTCCTCCAGAAAATTTCTTACCAAACCCGATGAATTAAGCGGTTTTGCTTAATTGTTTGAGCATTTTTTTCATCAAATAGATTTATTATTTATCAACTCCATCCCCTCATTGACAAACGAGCACTGTGACAAAAGAAGAAAATGATATTTGTTCCATTCTAGAGTATTTTCAGGATTCAGGAACACTTCGGCTTATGTCGACGGAAATATCTTAAAGTACATACTCGATGAGAAAGGCGCTATCACCACTAGGTGGATTAATCTGGGTTTTTTTAATATATGTAGTCCCAGCCATGTACATAAAAAGAGGTTCCAGTTTACTGTCAAAAAGACACGGACAACGTCTTCAGCTTTCGCCTGTACAGACTGTTTTAAACTTAACATTAGACAACGGACAACGGAGCATGCACCAGTGGAAACGGGGAAGAAACTATTCTCACGAAAATTTTCAACGCCCGAAGCGGGAATCGAACCCTCACCCCATAGCATGGTGCGATTATAAGCTTGGTGACCCTAACCGCACGGCTACGAGGCTCCACACTGTCAATAAACCTGTCAGAAAACTTACTGAACATGATAGATTACAAATCGTAGCTTTGTATAATGAAAGAAGTTACCGTTACACCCATAGACTTAAAGATGTAAGCTCAAGAATAATGTGGATGACCTAGGATTAGACCTGTGCACCGCCGCCGCCGACACTTTTTGTCCCACGCTGACGCCGATCAAGGTACCGGCGGTGCGCCATACACCGCTGTTTTTCACGTCGCCGATTTTCATTTTTCACGCCGGTGATCAGTGCACGATCAAAATTAAGTTCACATAAAGTTGAGAAAAAAAAAATCTCACGATAACTATCATAAATAATTGACTACAATAATTGATTTCTCAAGTCTTAGAACTTTTGTTTTAATTTTGAATTAGATTATAATTGAATAATTAATAATTCCTCATTCACAGCTCTCCAGAAGTTTCTTCAGAGATTTTTTAAAATATTCAGTGATGCCCCCTGGAGATCCACCTGAGATTCCTCCAGAAAATTCTACAGGGACGCTTCCAGGTGTTTTATCATTGATTTTTTCTTTAGTAGATCGCTCAGGAAGACCACGACAGGGAAAACTCCAGGAGTTCGTTCAAAAATACTTCCGGGAGGATTCAGGGATGCCTCCTAGAGATACATCAAAGATTCATCCAGAAAATCCTTCAGGGATTCTCATAGGAGGTCCTTCAGAAATTGGTCTGAGAATTTCTTCATGGATTCCTTCTGAAGTTCCTTCAAGAATTCATACAGCAGTTTCATCAGAAACTAGTCATGCAGTTTCCTAAAAGATTCTTCCAGGATATCTTTCAGAAATTCATTATTATTTATTATTTATTTATTATTACTTACATCAACAGGCTATGGAAGCCCCAATGATGTTCAGTTATCACAAAATAACTAATTATACAAACCAATACGACAGAAGTACTACATGATACACACATGCCTCATGAAAAATTTTCAGATTGCTCCAGAAGTTCCTTCGGTGATCTCTCCAAGAATTCACTAAGGGATCTCCCCAATAGTTCCAGGAGAGTTCAGGGATGCCTCCGGGTGTTCATTAGGAAATCCTTCAGAAGTTCTCCAAGCTTTCCTTTAAATATTCCAGTTCAAGAACTTCCAGTAGTCCCTTTAAATATTCTTCAGGAGGACTCATAAATGCCACCTGGAGATCCATCCCGTGAGAAGTTTTTTCAGAAATTTTTGCAGAAGGTCTTCAGAAATTAGTCCAGGCGTTCCTACAAGGATTCCTTCTGAAATTCTTTTAGAAATTCCTACTACTGGAGCTCTTACAGAAATTACTCCAGGAGTTCCACCAGAGATTCCTCCAGGAGTTGCAGGGATTCTTGCAGATTTTTTTTTCAGAGATTCCTTCTGAATTTCTACAGATGTTCCTTCAGAAATCTCTACAGAAGTTTCTTCAGAGAATCTTATAGGAAGATCTAAGGATACCTCCAGGAGAATTAAGGGATTCCTCCAGAAGTTTATTCAATGATTTTCATAGGGTAAAAGCTCTAGACTTTGCCCACCCCCCAAAATTCTGCTCTAATCTTCGCCATTCCATACATAAAAATGGAGTTTATATGGAGGGGGCGAAGGCTAGTGCTTTCACCCTATAACCGTTTCTTCCAAGATTCCTTCAGGATATCCTTAGGGGATTCCTCGAGAAGTTCTTTTAGAGATTCTTCCAGAAGTTAATCCAGGGATCGCTCCTGGAGTTCTTTCAGATTGTAGATTGAGATCGAGATTTTTCCAGAAAGACTCACGGATGCCTTCAGGAGTTACATCAGAGAATTCTCCAGTAGCTTATTCAGGAATTCCTTCAGAGAATCTTGAAGAAACTCCTTCAATAATTTCCTTAGGATTATAATTAGCTCCAGGATATTTTTGAGGGATCATTCATGGAGTTTCTACAAGAGTTCCTCATGGATTTCCATCTGGAATTCGTCCAGGATTTTTTTAAGGGAATACCTCTTGCAAATCCTTCCTCCTACCCGGAAATATCCATTGAAAATTCTTCAAGGATTCCGCTTGAAAATCCGTTGGAAATGCCTACCGGAATTTCTTCGTGCATTCCCCTGGAATCCCTGCAGGGATACCTCTTGTATTTTTTTCGGGGATTCCTGCTAGACTTCCTTCAGGGGTTCCCTTGAACTTCCTTCGAGGATTCCTCCTGGAATTTCTTCGTGAATTTTTCCTGGAGTTTCTTGGTGATTTCTCTAAGAATAACTTCTAAGAATTTCTCATATAATTCCTCCAGGGATCTCTGTTGGACTTCATTTAGGGATTCCCCCAGGCTTTCTTCGGAGATTCCTGCTGGAATTCTTTCGGGGATTCCTTCTGGATTTTATTTCGGAGATTCCGCCTAGAAATCATTCTGGAATTTCTCCTGGAATACCTTCGGATATTCTTTCTGGACATCCTTCATGGATTCCTCCTAAAATTCTCTCAGGGATTTCCCCTAATATTCTAACGTGGATTTCTCCTGAAATCTATTCGGGATTTCGTCCTGGAACTTCATTGATGATTTCATTAAGAATTGCTTAAGAGATTCCTCCTGAATTTGCTTCGAGGATTCCTCATGGAATTCCTTCAGGATTCTCCTGGAATTCCTTCGGAGATTTCTCCTGGACTTCCTATGGGGATTCCTCTAGAAAATCCTTCGTGTATACCGCTTGAAAATCCTTCGGAGATTCCTCCTGGATTTCCTTCAGGAGTTTCACCTGGGATTCCTGCAGGGATTTCTCATTATTTTCGATTCCTCAGGATTTCTCCTTGAACTCCTTCAGAGATTTCTCCCCCATATTTTTCCTTGATTTCTCCTGGAAATCCTTCGGGGATTCTTTCTCTAATTCGAAGTTTTTTAAGGAATCCTGCTCAAATTTCTTTGGGACTCGTGATGGAATTATTTCGGGGTTTCCTCTTGGAATTCCAGTGGGAACTCCTCTTGCAATTACTTCAGGGGCTCCTCATGGAACTCCAACGAGGATTCCTCCTGGATATTTTCCGATAGTTCTTCCTAGAAATACTTTGAGGATTTCTTCCAGAATTCCTTTGAAAAATCCTCCTGGAATTCCTTCGGGGTTTTCTCCGCTTGGAATTCCTTCGAAGATTCCTCTCGAAATCCCTTCGATGGTGCCCCCTGGTATTCCTGCAGGGATTTCTGCTGTAATTTCGAGGATTCTTGCTAAAATTCCTTCGTGGATTTTCTCCTGATGGTTTGTCGAAGATTCCTTCTGGATTTCCTTCGGGAATCCCTCTTGGAATTTCTTTGGTGACTTATTTTCAAATATCTTCGGAGGTTCCTCCTGGAATTCCTTTGGGAGTCCTCCCAGAATTCCTGTGGGGTGATTCTTCCTAGAATTCCTTCGAGAATTTCTCCTGGAATTCTATCGGGGATTCTTCATGGAATTCCTTCGGAGATTCCTCCTAGAGTTCCTTCCGGGATTCCTTCTAGAATTCCTTCGGGGGTTTCTCCTGAGGGATTCTTCCTTCGAGGATACCTCCTAAAATCCCTTCGGGGATTTCTCCTGATATTTCGTCGAGGATTCCTTCTGGATTTCCTTTGGGGATTCCTCCTGAAATTCCTTCGAGGAAATTCCTCCTAGTATTCTCTCAGGGATTTGTCCTGCAATTCTTTCAGAGCTTCGTCCTGGGTATTTTTCGTTGGTTCCTCCTAGCTCCTGCTTGGGGTTTTCCTTCTCGAATTTCTTTTAGAATTCTCGCTGGAATTCCTTCGGAGATTCCTCCTGGAATTCCTGCTGTAATTCCCTTAGGATTCCTTCTTAAATTGATTTGGGGAATCCTCCTGGAATTTCTTTCGATTCGTTATGGATTTCTTTCTGAAATTCCTCGAAAACTCCAACCAGCGATTTCTTCAGAAGCTTCTGCAGGGATCTCTCTAAGAGAGATTCTTGATTCACCAGAGATTCCTGCAGAAGTTTCTTCAGGGTTCCATACAGCAGTTCATGCAGAGATTAGTCCAGAAATTTTTTGAGGAGTTTCTTTTAGGCTCCTTTTGGATTTCCTTTTGGGATTGCTTCCTGAAATCATTGGGGATTCCTTAGCATAAATATTGCGACCTTCTTATAGCTTCAGAAGATGTTGAGAAAACAAAACAAAAGCTATAGCAAAATCGATATTTTATTGCCCTTGATTTGCAATGGAGTAATGCAACATGCATTACACTAAGGATACAGGTAATGTCTCAATATGCATAATCACTGACTGGTGGCAGTGACGGACTCAAACAGAAATAAAATAGGTATTAATTCTAATTTAGGCTGCTCCTAATTTAGTTCTGACTTTCTCTCTCTCTCCCCCTTCCCCTTCAAAATTTTTTGGCTGGTTTTTGCTATTTGAGGGGGCAGATGAAAAAATATATTTATCATAATATCGGGTCCACGGTTGCAAAAAATCCGAAGCATCCAACGAAAGTGAGTTTTTTTTTCTTTGATTTGCCAATCTCATTATGGTCAAATTTTGGTCACGCCGATTCACGCCGCCGCCGCCGCCGCCGAAAGCTGCCACCGGCGTGACGCCGATGACGCCGCCGCCGCCGGTCAAAAATGACCATCGCGCCGCCGCCGAACAAAATATAGTCGGCGCACAGGTCTAAGGATATCAAAAAAAAATTCTGCATAATATTCTACCGTTTTTATACTATTGACTACCAAAACAACAGAAAAACGTAGAAAAAATCCATTATAACGCTTGGGAAAATTACGGCTTCAAAGGGTGTAGTCAATAGATCAATCTTATTAAGTTATTGGTGAAATTATTTAAAATTTCAATGTAGGTTGCGAAAAATTGAAAAATAATATAAATGGCACTGTAGCAAAACAAGCTATGGGATGAGATCTTTATGGAAATGTTATTCGCGCCACCGCAAACACGCAGTACCGATTCGCACAAAACTGAAGTAACAGCAAAATTTCGCGGAACTTTTTCGAAAATTTCGTTCCGTTTCGAAAAATACCTAGTGAATTTGGATTTCGTATCGATCTAACGAAATATTTTTGAATTTCGTTTCGCTTTGTTTCGCCTTGAAAAAAATCCCATACCGCATACCCTTACTAGGAAGCAAACAACAATCTAGATAATTCACCTAAAATACAAATGCTCTCTTAGGGAAGCGAACAGTAAAGAAATGCTTCAGTATTGAAATTGGACGCAAAAATAAAGAGACATGGTCTTCCAAACATACCATATATTTTGGGGATGATCTCGAATGCTTAATCGGGAGTGTAGGATCATGAAAAATTCTTAGATCAGACATTCTACCTAATGTGTACTTGATCGTGCAAGTGGTAGGTGATGGATACAAATCTTGCTTAGCAGTGAAACAATAATTAAACACTTCACATTTTATTAAACATATCGGACGTACAACAAATGTGGACTATTCTACGTTGTGTTTCTGTAATGACTGTCAAGTAGGGTCTGTTCTAGTGGTGTTGGTAGGGGTAGAGATCTGCACCGGTAGTATGGTTCTGTCCGAACAGTACTCACAACTCCTTTTCCTCGTCAATATTGACTTCATGATAAAATTTAGATCATGGCCCTCTCGACGCCGCCGAACGGAATACATGCAGTCGGCGCACAGGTCTAGCACCGCCATTATCAAGAGTTTTAGCTACAGGTGAAACTGGCAATGCTTCGCGATGTTTCTATATCTTCGACGCTGATACACTTGACTCATTATCTTTCGCGACGTGAACTCCCGCGCTAAAAATGCACTTCACGGTAATCAATCAGTTTGTTCGCAGACGCCCAACGAGAAACAGTGACGTGGTATCAGTTAAAGTAATTGAAATTTCCATATTAATTGGGTTTATCAACTCCATAAGCTAGTTTAGGCTCTAAGCGTGAAGAATTGTCCATTCACAAAATTCAGATCGTTATTTTCATAATTACAGACGATTTATCCACATCCACTTTTTTTCACCAAAGTAAGTACATCACCGTGCACCATAAAACCACTATCACGGTTGGTTTTTTTTTTCGGGTCTACACCATTTTCCGGAAATCATTTTCCAGAATAATCAATTTCCCGGAATGATATGTTATGGAAAATGTTTTGGTGTTTATTGAGTTTATTGGTAGTTGAACTGCTTACTGTATAGGAGGATTGCCCTTCTTCAATTTATAAGGCTGTTCTTCAAACGATGTAACGTTATCGAATTACACTCAATCCTGTTTTTACACGACTTTTTTACACGATTTTCTCGAAGTTACGCGATTTTGGTCATTTGCGGAGGGCAAATCCCTTGCAATTTTTTTTGCACGATTTCTCGAAGTTTCACGATGTTTCTTTACACGAACTTTTTCTTGCGCGGACGCGTCAGTCGTGTAATAAACAGGATTGAGTGTAATTGGTAACCAATCTATTAATTCCTTCTAGTGTTTTGTTCTTTTAAAAATGTATTGTTCTTTTTTTTTTCAAACTAAGCCTGTTACATACAGAGTCACATAAATAACTATTATTGTGTCAGTAAAAAACGTCGGAAGGGGGTGATTCAAAGTTTAGGATGGATTTTATATCGGTACATAATCTTTATTGCTTTTTCATCGCGCATGCTAAAATGGTTGGCGCCTTTCTAAGTAGGGGAACAGAGCCCAAAATGCCACTGGTAGTGACACTCCATGTATTGAGTATACGAAAAAAAAACGTGACAGAGGGGTGAAAGTGAGTCGAAAATGCCAGACTGATGGACGTAATTTTTGAATGTTTCCATGAAGTGGCATCTTACCCTATGGTAGATGGCCTTTTTGCACCACTTACTATGAAATCGCTAAAAATCGATGAAAATGCAATAATTTAGTGAATGTTTTTGCTGAAGCATCGAGCAAATATTGTCTAGTTGCTGCTACCACATTGAAAGCCTAACAAATGTGGCTGAAAAATGGCATCTTACCCCGCTTTCCCCTAAATAAATGACATCGTTGCAGTTGCGAGCTTTCGAAGTGCGAGAGATGTGCTTTTCAGACATGTTGGGTGAGGTCACAATTGAGTCATCTCCACAGGTGCACTTTCATGTTTGTTCATGTTGGAATAAAAGAAAAATGCTATTCTGGTCTTATGACTTATTCAGCGATATTACAACCATAGCTGATAAGGCCGTAATCAAGTCCATCTCAGCCAAGAGTGATACATAGATAAGACAAACATCAAAATGAAATCCTATTGAAAAGGCAGCCATGTAAAACTGAAAATGCACTCCCACTGCCATGCCTCCTAGACACTGGGAACGGTTACTTCAATTTGTCGCACACTGGGCCATTTTACATCCGATTTTCATCATTGACCTGAGAAGGCGAAGTTTTTTCTGCATCTGACATTTTTTCTCGTTTCAGGATGTGCTACGATTGAATTATCGGTGGCGGCGGATTACAAGCAGAGTGTGCAGTGAAACCCATATAAGAGTGACTGTTTTTAGTTCAAGGATTCAATTTTTCGCTTGCTGTTTTTGACGCTTCGTTGGATTGTGCTGTAGTGTTGGTTTCGGATCAATCGCAGAGGATCCTTTTGTCAAGAAAACCGCATTGGTAAATATAATTTTAATTATTATTTTAATTTTAAGTTTTTTCTAGAATTAGTATTCTTTATCATTTTTTTCCTCGTTGATTTTCAAACTTGGAAACCGAAGCACAGTGCACAGTGGTCCATGAACCAGATTTTCGAGGAAAGATGCATGCAGCGCCTTCAAATGAATTTTTAGACAAATATAGTCTTCTACAAAGTTGTTGCTAATAATAAGGCCCTCTTTCAAATGTACATGAACATTAGGGTGGTCCATATTTTCACAGAAATTGGAAACCAAACTTTTTTATTTGCAAGAATAACTATATACATTCTTCGGAATAGTTGGAGACCTATAAATTTTGAGCAAGTTTGCCGATGCCATGCCTCCTAGACAGTGGGAACGGTTACTTCAATTTGTCGCACACTGGGCCATTTTACATCCGATTTTCATCATTGACCTGAGAAGGCGAAGTTTTTTCTGCATCTGACATTTTTTCTCGTTTCAGGGTGAACATTCCTCAAGCATTGCGGATTGAAGTCTCGGTGTACTACGATTGAATTATCGGTGGCGGCGGATTACAAGCAGAGTGTGCAGTGCAACCCATATAAGAGTGGCTGTTTTTAGTTCAAGGATTCAATTTTTCGCACACTGTGCCATTTTACATCCGATTTTCATCATTGACCTGAGAAGGCGAAGTTTTTTTTGCATCGGACATTTTTTCTCGTTTCAGGGTGAACATTCCTCAAGCATTGCGGATTGAAGTCTCGGTGTACTACGATTGAATTCTCGGTGACGGCGGATTACAAGCAGAGTGTGCAGTGAAACCCATATTAGAGTGGCCGTTTTTAGTTCAAGGATTCAATTTTCCGCTTGCTGTTTTTGACGCTTCGTTGGATTGTGCTGTAGTGTTGGTTTCGGATCAATCGCAGAGGATCCTTTTGTCAAGAAAACAGCATTGGTAAATATAATTTTAATTATTATTTCAATTTTAATTTATTTCTAGAATTAGTATCACCTACATCACAGTACTTACCTAATTTCGTCCAAATACCAATGTTAGATGCAAGTTTACCTTCTCCATGTGTTCAGCAAAGTTTGAGTACTGACCAAGGGCTATCATGTGTGGCCATTCACTGTTCGAAATTTTGACCTCAGATGGCAACACTGATCGATCTACATAAAATAATCCATTATCTGGGGGTGTTGCTTCAAGGCACCGGTAAACGTAGTTACCAAGTAAAGTTTTAGACTTCCCTAACTCGTGATCCAAAGCAGATAGAAAAGTGCCGTCTTCGGCAAAGTTGTTCAGAAGTATAAAAGCATTCTGCTGATTTACCAATTAGTTGGAGATTTCGCCGCTAGGTGGCGCTAGTTATCAAGTGAATTTTTAGACTTTTCTATCTCGCGATCCAAAGCAGATAGAAATGTGCCGTCTTCGGCAAAGTTGTTCAGAAGTATAAAAGCATTCTCTTGATTTATCAATTTAGTTGGAGATTTCACCGCTAGGTGGCGCTAGTTATCAAGTAGAATTTGAGACTTTTCTATCTCGCGATCCAAAGCAGATACAAAAGTGCCATTTTCGGCAAAGTTGTTCAGAAGGATAAGAGCATTCTGTTGATTTACCAATTAGTTGGTGATTTCGCCGCTAGGTGGTGGTAATCATCAAAGTGTAGAATTAGCAGTAGTTAAAATATACAAAAAAAAATTAAAAAGGTGATCATCAAATAAAGTTCCAGACTTCCAAATTTTAGGGTCGAGAGTAGATAGAAAAGTGCCGTCTTCGAATACCTTGTTCAGAAGGATAAGAACTATTTGTTTATCGGTTGACCGTGATGCCTTCTGTATACGTTTCAAGGTGTATTAAGTAGTGAAGCAAAAAATATGGATGGAAAATTTCTTTTATTGTTCTCTTTCGTTTTAAATCCAGTGCTGACAGAAAATAAAAAAATAAACAACTTAATCGTACAACTGCCCTTATTTTAGTTAACCCATTCTCTCTTCATCGACCGAGCAATTTTTGGCAGCCAAAACAGTAACTGACTGCTGTTTGAATAGCTGATTATACCGAAGCGTCACTCTCCGCAAATCAGCCCGAAATTGCACGGCTCGTTCAACATCAAGGTCCTCATCCAAGGCCATGTCGCCCATCTTTTCTGCCATTTCAAGAAGTTCACCAAGCTTAGTCTGGTTGAATTCCTGCCCACATACCTCGCTTTCTTCTGCGTCTCCAAAATTTTCTTCCGATTCAATCAGTAACTCCATCAGTTCATCATCGTCGAGAGGGTTGTCGATCATCAGTTCCTCCAAATTTTTCTTTTCAAGATTCTCAAATCCTTCCTTTCCTACAGCATGGCAGATTTTGAGGATTGTGGCATCCATATCTACTTCTGTTTCGTTCTTGGAAACACATGTGGGCCAAATTGCTCTCCAACATCCATTAAGCGTAGACCGTTTCAGTGCTTCCTTGGCAATCCCAATGAATCTTACGCAATCCTTCATTGTAAATTGCTTCCACGCCGCTGTCACCGACAATGATGTGTCGGCCTCAAGTTTGTCCAGGATAAATTTAAAAGTTTGTTTTATGTAATGTTTCTTCATTGTTGCAATTATTCCTTGATCCAGTGGTTGGATTAGGGACGTGGTGTTCGGTGGCAGGAAAACAAACTTCACCTTTTCATGATTAATGTCGAAGTGGCAAGTTGCGTTGTCAAGCAAAAGCAATACCTTAAAAAAGAAATCATAATTTTAAATTTTGAAAATGAAAAGGAACGTGACAATTTTGAGGCGATCCATTAAAAGTTTTTCAATGTTTCATGTAACAATGTGTTTCTACCACATACGAGTGCATTACAACTTGTTGTTGCAATGACAGTAATAAATTGGAATAATTTAAAGAAATAAACGTTCCTTTTGCCGGGGTCCGTGGCGTAGTTGGTCACACGTTCGCTTCATATGCGGATGGTCATGGGTTTGATTCCCAGCCCCGGCACTTGCAATTTTTCGTCAGTTGCTTTTCCCCCGAGAGCAACTGACACTGACCCTCTTCTGAGCCCCATGGCTCAAACGGACCCGGATACCTGGACATCGGCGAATTGCTACTCATAATGGACCCCCAATCGGACTGGAAAGGAACAACGGCCATCCATCACCATCCTTGTGCTCATCATTCTACTAGATATAAAGTAGAAAAAGTGAAAGCAGCAGAAAGGCAACCAGTTCGATAAAGTAGAATAGGACCTAGGCGCTGTACAAAAATGTAAGTGCAGCTGTCAATTGAAATTGCTCACGTAGTGCCCCAGTGGACAATAGAGCTGTAAATTAGATTATGTGATTAAGAATAAAAAAAACGTTCCTTTTTTTCTATTAATTAGGAAGAGAAGATGAAGAGGGGTGGAAGCAGAAGTCGTTGTCCTTTTGCACAAGTTTCATTTTCTATTTGTTTCTTATTGTCTCATTATCATTTGCACCTCACTTTGCATAGCTTTTGTCAGTCCATTATCCCCGTTACCTCGTATTCTTAAGCTGAGGATATAACGAAGACATACATCGAATTTCTAAGTGCGCTAATCTGAAGACTTAAATGGCTACTTGCGCCGAAAACCACAGTGTATCAAACAATTGTCCGTACAGCATTTTTTTTGTCAAAATTATTTCATTCAAATGTTAATAATTTTTTTATGCGTCAATCAGAAACGCTGAAATTTTGACCAATCATGAATCATATATTAAAGCTCCATTAGTAAAATTTTGAGCGAGATCGAATAAGTTTTCTGAAAGTTATAGGCTCAGTGTACCAGTTATGGCTATAGTACCTCAAATTCGCCATAGTTGATTTTCAACCTTTAAAGATATAAATCAACAAGACAAATTTCGTGAACAATAGATCACGATCACAAAAGATGATTGCAATCATTCAAACTTCACAATTTGCTCAAATTGTGGTAGAAATAAATCATTTTCCTTAACTTTTCGGCCTCCTTGCACCCTATTTCGCCATAGTGTACCAGTTATGGCAAATCCCATAAGGAATGCATGTAAATAGTGCGAAGTGGAACCCAAATTAACAAATGTGTCCATAACTGGTACAGGGTTCCTATCATTGGCACACGCCGTAATAAATACTAAAAGTAGTTTTGGCTCGGGTTTTATATTTTTCCTGTAAAGTATGGAAACTAATCTATCATTTGACTTATTGTTTACATTCGTCGGTCTTCTTCTTATTTTTGTAGAAATAGTTTTTCTTAGGTGGTGCGATAACTGGTACAGGCACCCTAGAACATTTAGTAAAACTTATAAGATTTTTGAACACATTTTTAATACATTATATCTCAATATGTACACGATGATTTTTTTTTTCAATTTTTTGTGTGTTACATCTTATACCTAAAGCTTTCATATGCAACCATGTTTGGAGTTTCATATTTACTACAAAAAATATGAAAAATGTGCGTATGTAGTTGACGATGTTTTCAAATTTGCCATATTTTGCACATATAATCTGCCAAACGTTTTCCACCAATAAAAGTGCATTAACTGAACGAAAAATCCATAGGACCTACTCTTCATATGTAGTATAGTAGGTCCTGCATAAAAATATATCATTAAGAGAATTTGAAAAAGTTGAAAACACTTGGCACTTTTATTGATCAAAATATGATAAATTTCCAAATGACACTCTGAACATATTCAGATTTTTCATATTTTTTGTAGTGAATATATATCCTTAAACGAAGCTGCATATGAAAGCCTTAGGTATAAGCTGTAACACGAAAAATATTGAAAAAGTTTCATCAAGTACATATTAAGATATAATGTTTTAAAAATGTATTAAAAAATTTTATGCAATTCAGTATCATAATTTACATTTTATATAACTCATTTTGGTATCATAATAGCCAATTTTTCCGAACTGGCTCATTATGCAACTGAAATAAGTTGCATAATGAAAAATAGTTGTATAATGTTCATTATGCAACTCATTTGAGTTGCATTATGAACATTATGCAACTCAAATGGGTTGCATTATGAAAAAAATCATTGCATAAAATTTTGTATGGAGCTCGTTGCAAAACTCGATTTTTTCAGCACTCTTCGTATTTATCCAACTCGGCAAGCCTCGTTGGATAAATGTACGACTCGTGCTGAAAAAATCAACTTTTTGCAACTCACTACATAAATAACTATTATAAGTTTTACTAAAAGGTCTGTAACTTTCAGAAAACTTATTCAATCTCGCTCAAAATTGTACCAATGGAGCTTCAATATATGGGTTATAGTTGGTCAAAATTTCAGCGTTTTTGATTGACGTATAAAAAGTTATAATCATTTAAATGAAAAACTATTCTGACCAAAAAATTGCTGTACGGACAATTGTTTGATACACTGTAGATAGATTGGTTTCCACCAGTCTTTTGGATCTTCAGCACAGCACTATCCCCAGGGAGTCGAGAAAATTTTCCCGACCGGAACGGGAATGAAAGCAACCTTCCCCAGTTTGGCGATCCATAGCCTCAACCACTAGGGTAACTGGAGACCTCATTTGCATGCACGTAAGCAGTATCTCATGCCATAGTAGGCTGGGAGTAAAAACGAGCTTTTGTTTTTTGGTTTTGGTACTCGTGATTTGTCCACGCGCAGAAGTCGAAAAAAGCTATTTCAATCACCGTGTGAGTATCCCGGTGAAAATCGATTTTTTGAGATTTTTCATGTTTACATTTGGTGATGGTGTAGTTACCAACACGCATACGAAATTTTACATAGCGATCCGATCTGGAATTTGGTAATTGACCGATGAGAAACATGCTCATGAACAGGAAAAATGGACGATATTCAAGACTTCCTTGCGTGGCGTAACTCGTAGCTCTCGGATGCGATTTGTAATCATGTGAGTTTTTTTTTCCAATGACCGAAGGATCTGAAAAGGAGACCCTCGTAATATATTTTTGTGTAACAATGCACTGCAAATGAGGTGCATTACAACATTGTCGAACATTCGAATTGCCTATCTCACAACGGATTTGAGATATTGAGCTTTATATAAATCTGCATGGTCAGTGTTGTTTTACGAGGAAGGATGCATGCAGTGCCTTCAAATAAATTTTCAGACAAATATAGTCTTCTACAAAGGGTGGTCCATATTTTCACAGAAATTGGAAACCAAACTTTTTTATTTGCAAGAATAACTATATACATTCTTCGGAAAAGTTGGAGACCCATCAATTTTGAGCAAGTTTGCTGAAGACAGTTTTTTTGTAGCTTTAAAATTGACCGATCTAGAGATATATTTTTGAATAAGCTTAGGGTGATTCAGGAAAAGCAGGTTTTCTGGCTTTAACTTTTTCAGTTTCAATTTCTCATCAAAGTCGCCCAAGAATCACTGGTAGAGCATTTGAAAACGCGTCATTTTGTGCGCTGAGACGATCGTTATCTCTTTTGGTTCAAAAGTTATGAGTGTTTTTCTTTAAAAATCATAGTTTATTCAAAAGGCGATCTTACGAGTTGGGGCGGAAATAAAAAATATCTTTTTCCAGCATTCAAAAGAAGAAATATTGTTATAAAACCTATCAAAAAATTAGTGAGGAGTTATTTTTGTAACTCTAGTAAAAAATACTTGAAAAGTGGCAATTTGTTCTAGAAAATCATCAATATCTTTTGAACGGAAAGACGTAGCAACAATCTCAGCGCACAAAAATGTGCGTTTTTGGAAGCTGTAAAAGTGGTTCTTTGACGACTTTGATGAGAAAATTGAAACAAAAAAGTTAGAGCGATAAAACGATTTGCTCTAGCGTCACCCTATGAAAACTATGGGAAAATGCTCAAAATTTGGGCAAAACAGTTTTTTCGCTTTACCTTTTCATTTCAATTTTCTCATCAAAGTCGTCAAAGAACCACTTTTAGAGCTTAAAAATTTAAAATGAATTTTACGAAATTCAGTATCGATATGGAAGTGAAATTCATGAGCATTGTGAAAACGTCCCTGGTATCCTAGCTACAGGACCAAACATACAGGGGATAGACAAAATGATCGGGACAGGCAAAATTTGCATTTTCCAAAAAATGTCCAATTAGCTGTAACTTTTCGAAAAGTGCATCAAATATTCTCAAATTTTCACTGTGTGTTGATCAACTAGTTGTGTATCAGTGGACAAAATTTAGAAAAGATCGGGCTATTTTGCACGAAGTTATAAGCATTTTAGAAAAAGGTAGTATTATCCGATAGACAACTTTGAGCTGTTATATCTCCGGATTCAATGTACCGAATGCAACGAAATTTTGTCCATTTATGACTTCTATAATGAGCTCTGAAAGCGTTTGACTAAACTTGAAATTATCAGCAAGAGAAAAAGTTATAGTGATTTAAATAATTTTGAGATTTTTTAGTAAATTGATCTATTTTTAATATGCATCTCATTACTTTTTCAATGAATTGCCGCCAATGTTGTTACTTTCTTACAAAACATATCTGTATTCAAGATAATCAGAGAGAATTTAATTGAAATATAATTAGCATCCTGAATTTTGAAACGATGTTTGAAATTTGAGAATTTAGTGTTTTATTAGAAAAATAATCTAAACGTTATAATTTTCTTCCAGGTTAAGAATTTTAAGTTATGTCAAAAGTTTTTCAAAGCTCATTATATAAGTCATAAATGGTCAAAATTTCATTGCATTCGGTTCGTTGAATCCGGAGATATAACAGCTGAAAGTTGGCTATCGAATAATTATAGCTTTTTTTTTTAGAATCTTTATAACTTTTTGCATAATAGTTCGATCTTTTCCCAATTTTGTCCACTGATATACAAATAGTTGATCAACTTACAGTGCAAATTTGAGAATGTTTGATACACTTTTCGAAAAGTAACAGCTATTTGAAATTTTTTTGAGAAGAGAAAATTTTGCCTGTCCCGATCATTTTGTCTATCCCCTGTAGTTGTTGACTTAGCTTAACACGCTAAGTACCGACAGGCAAAAAAACGTGGAACTGTTTTTTTGCACATCCATATCTCAGCAGTTAGTGAACCAAATTTCAATCTTTTTGCGTTAACGGAATCCTACACTATCCTAGAGAGGTGTAGTGAAAGCCGATTGTAATTTCATGCAGCTTCCGGTGAGAACCAGGCGAAAACATTAGTTCCACATTTTTAACTTCTTCCGGTTCCTTTTTGTTCCCGGTTTGGTTGTGAGTACCATGTCTTTGTAGCGAGTTCTTTCGGAACATCGACAAGATAGCAACATTCTGTCTTCGGCAAAGTTGTTCAGGACTACGAGTACTTCTAGGAGATGGCGAGCGTAGTTCAAAATTTCACCACCACGGACGCAAGTGTACATAGTTACTTCCGGTATGACTTTGGAGGGATATAGCACGAAATTGAAGCCAGATAGGAAGGTGCGATCTTCGGCAAAGTTGTTCAGGACTACGAGTATTTCCAGGTCACGAAGAGCATAGTTCGGAATTTTACCACCACGTGGCGCTAGTGTACATAGTGACTTCCGGTACGACCTTGGTGGGATATAGCACGAGATTAAGCCAGATAGGAGGATGTGATCTTCGGCCAAGTTGTTCAGGACTACGAGTACTTCTAGGTGATGGAGAGCGTAGTTCAAAATTTCATCACCACGGACGCAAGTGCACATAGTTACTTCCGGTATGACTTTGGAGGGATATAGCACGAGATTGAAGCCAGATAGGAAGATGCAATCTTCGGCAAAGTTGTTCAGGATTACGAGTACTTCCAGGTCATGAAGAGCATAGTTTAAAACTTTGCCACCACGTGGCGCTAGTGTACATAGTGACTTCTGGTACAACTTTGGTGAGATATATCACAAGATTGAAGCCAGATAGGAAGGTACCATCTTTGAGAAAGTTGTTCAGGACTACGAGTACTTCTAGGTCATGAAGAGTATAGTTCGGAATTTTACCACCACGTGGCGCTAGTGTACATAGTGACGTCCGGTACGACTTTGATGGGATATAACAAGAGATTGAAGCCAGATAGGAAGATGCGATCTTCGGCAAAGTTATTCAGGATTACGAATACTTCCAGGTCATGAAGAACATAGTTCCAAATTTCACCACCACGGACGCTAGTGTACATAGTTACTTCCGGTACGACTTTGGTGGGATAAAGCACGAGATTGAAGCCCGACAGGAAAGTACGATCTTCGGCAAAGTTGTTCAGGACTACAAGTACTTCCAGTTCCGAACGTCACCACCACGTGGCGCTAGTGTACATAATAATCTCCGGTACGAATTTGATGAGGTATTGCACGATATTCAAATCTTATAGGAAGGCAAAATTATTCAGGACTACGAGCACTACCGGGTTTGGAATTTCACTATTTGATAGTATACAAAATTGGAATTTGATAGTATACAAAAAACGTTGTTTAAGAGCTATGCAAGAGAATTTTAGGCCAGATTGGGACTTCTCTGGCTCACTCGAAGGATTGTTCTGACAATTTATCTAGCTATTTGTATGGGAATTCCTGAAGGAAATTCCGACAAGGAATTTCCTCAGGGTTTGTCCTGGGATTTTTTTTTTCAATGATGTATTCGAGAATTTTATTAGGGATTTTTGTTCCACAGATTCCTACTGGAATTTCTTTAGAATTTTATTCAAGCATTTCTCCAGTGATTCTTCTGGAATAAACTCACCTATTCATTATGTCTCTAGGAATTCCTCCGGATATTTTTCGAAGTATTCCTCCAGGAATTCCTCAAAAATATTGTTCAAGAAATTCCTTCACCAAGGATTCCTGTGAATATTCATTCTTGGAATTCCCAATTGAATTTATGCAGTTGTTATTACTAAATTCCTCACGGACACCCTTCAGGTATCCCTCCTGAGATTCCAGCTGAATTTCTTCCAGTAAAGGAATTGCTTCTGGAATTTTTTGAAATATTCTTCCAGAAATTCTTCAAGAAATAGTTAAATAATTCATACAAAGGTTTTTCCAGCTATTCGAAAAATACTTCGAAATTTCACCAAGAATTCTTTGAGATTTTTTAGACATTTCTTCGGAAATGCCTCCCAAGATTCCTTCGAATATCCATTCTCCTGCGATTTCTTTGCCAAATTCTTCCAGGGATTCTATCGGGATTCCTCTAGTGATTTTTTTGGAAATTCCTTTAGCGGTCCTTTCTGGGTTATTTCCAAGATTTCTTTCGGGAAATCATCTGGGTGATTCCATTTGGGATCCTTGAGTATTGTTTTGCAAATCTTTCCAGGGATTCAAGAGATTTTCCAGTGATATCTTCATAAATTCACCCAAGCATACTTTTACATTTTCTACAGGGAATTTTTAACAGGGATTCTGGAGTTCTGGATTCATCCAGGGCTACCTCCAGAAATTTTTCTACGAAATCTTTCAGGGGTTCCTTTAGGGATTCCTCCAGTAACTCAATCAGGAATTCCTCCAGGGATTTCGCCAGGAATTTCCCAAGCGTTTCCTCCAGTAAAATCTTTAGGAAAACCTCCACGAATTAATCCTGGGATTTCTCCAGGGATTCCCCCAGGGATTCATCCAGGAATTCCTCTAGGAATTTTTCCAGGTATTTCCCAAGGGCTCCCCCAGGAATTTCTCTAGGGATTCCTCCAGAAATTTGTTCACGCATTCCTTTAGAAATTTCTCCAGGGTTCCTCCAGGAATTTTTCTAAGGATTCCTCTAGGAATTACGGCAATTTTTCCAGGGATTCCTCAAAAAATTTCTCCGAGGATTCCTCCAGGAATTCCACCAGGAATTTCTCAAGGGTTCCTCCAGGAATTTCTAAAGGGATTCCTCCAGTAATTTTTCCAGGGATTCCTCTTGGAATTTCTTGAGGGATTTCTCCTGGGATTTTTCCAGGATTTTTTTTCCGCGCATTCATTTAGAAATTTCTCCAGGGTTCCTCCAGGATTTTTTTCCAAGGATTGCTCCAGGGCTTCCTCCAGGAATTCCTTCATGAATTCTTATAGGAATTCCTCCAAAAATACCTCCAGGGATTTCTCAAGGAATTCCTCTAGAAATTTCTCCAGGGATTCCTACAGCATTTTTTCCAAGGATTCTTCAAGAAATTCCTCCGAGGATTCCTCCAGGAATTCTGCCAGGAATTTCTCAAGGGTTCCTCCAAGAATTCCACCAGGAATTCCTCCAGAAATTTCTCACGGGATTCCTTCAGGAATTTCTCCAGGGATTCTTCCAGGAGTTTCTCCAGGGATTCCTCCAGGAATTTCTCCAGCGATTCCTCCAGGAGTTTCTCCAGGGATTCCTCCAGGAGTTTCTCCAGGGTTCCTAAAGAAGTTTCTCCAGGGATTCCTCCAGAAGTTTCTCCAGGGATTCCTCCAGGAATTTTTCCAGGGATTCCTCCTGGAATTTCTCCCGGAATTTCTCCTGCGATTCCTCCAGGGCTACTTCCAGGGATACCTCCAGGAATTTTTCCGGATTTTTTTCCATGGGTGCCTCCAAAAAGTTCTTCTAGGGCTTCTCCAGGAATTTTTCCAGGGATTCCTCCAGCATTTTTCCAGAGATTCCTCCAGAATTTTCTCCAGGGATTCCTCCAGACACTTCTCCAGAGATTCCTCCAGGAATTTTTTCAGGGATTCTTCCAGGAATTTCTCCAAGGATTCCTTCAGCCATTTCTTCAGAAATTCCTCCAGGAATTCCTCTAGGGATTCCTTGAGGAATTCCTACAAAAACTCCTTTAGGTTTCCCCCAGGAATTCCTCCAAGAATTCCTCCAAGGATTCCTCCAAGAATTACTCCAGGGAGTTCTCCAGAAAATCTTCAAAGTATTCCTCCAGGGATTCCGCAAGAAATTCATTTCGATTCCTCCAGGTAACCCTCAAGGGACTCCTCTAGGAAATTCTCCAGGGATTCCTCCAGAAGTTTCTTCACGCATTCCTTTAAAAATTTCTCCAGGGTTCCTTCAGGAATTTTTCCAAGGATTCCTGCAGTGATTCCTCCAGGAATACGTCAAGGAATTCCTCTAGGAAATTCTGCTGGGATTCCTCCAGAATATTCCCGTGGATTCATCTAGGGTTACCTCCAGCAATTCCTCCAGGGAATCCTCCAAGAATTTCTCCAGGGATTCCTTTAGGAATTTCCCCAGAGATTCCTCCAGTAATATCTTCTGGGAACCTTTCACGAATTTCTCCAGAGATTCCTCCAGGAATTGCTCTAGGAATTCGTCCAGGTATTTCCCAAGAGACTCCTTCAGGTATTTTCCCATGGATTCCTCCTGAAATTTCCCTCACATTCCTTAAGAAATTTCTCCAGGGTTCCTCCAGGGATTTTCCAAGCATTCCCCCAGGGATTCCTCCAAGAATACCTCCAGATATTCCTGCAGGAATAACTCCAGGTACCCCTCCTGGAATTTCTCCAGGGCTTGCTCCAGGAATTACTCCATGGATTTCTAAAGAAATTCCTCCAAATATATCTCTTGGGATTTCTCTAGGAATTCCTCCAGAAATTACTCCAGGAATTTTTACAGCAATTTTTCCAGGGATTTCTCAATAAACTCCTTCGAGGATTCCTCAAGGAATTCCGCCAGGAATTTCTCAGGGGTCTCCAGGAATTTCTCCAGGAATTTCTCACGGGATTCCTTCAGCAATTTCTCCAGGGATTCCTCCAGGAGCTTCTCCAGGAATTCCTCCAAGAATTTCTCCAGGGATTCCTCCAGGAAATTCTCCAGAAATTGCTCCAGAGATTCCTTCGGAGCTTCCCCCGAGAAATAATCTTGGAAATTTTCCAAGGGTTCCTCCAGGAATTAACCCTGGATTCATCCAGGGCTACCTCCAGAAAATTCTCTATGAAATCTTTCAGGGATTCCTCCAGGAATTCCTCCAGGGATTCCTTTAGGGATTCCTCCAGTAATTCAATCAGGAATTTCTCCAGGGATTTCGCCAGGAATTTCCCAAGCGATTCCTCCAGTATAATCTTTAGGAAAACCTCCACGAATTTATCCTGGGATTTCTCCAGGGATTCCCCCAGGGATTCCTCCAGGAAATCCTCTAGGAATTTTTCCAGGTACTTCCCAAGAGCTGCTCCAGGAATTTCTCTAGGAATTCCTCCAGAAATTTGTTCACGCATTCCTTTAGAAATTTCTCCAGGGTTCCTCCAGGAATTTTTCTAAGGATTCCTCCAGGAATTACGGCAATTTTTCCAGGGATTCCTCAAAAAAATTTTCCGAGGATTCCTCCAGGAATTCCACCAGGAATTTCTCAAGGGTTCCTCCAATAATTTCTCCAGGAATTCATCCAGGAATTTCTCCAGGGGTTCCTCCAGGAATTTCTCCAGGGAATCCTCCAGTAATTTCTCCAAGGATTCCTCCAGGAATTTCTCCAGGGATTCCTCTAGGAATTTCTCCAGGGATTCTTCCAGGAATTTCTTCAGGGATTCCTCCAGGAATTTCTCCAGGGATTCCTCCAAGAATTTTTCCAGGGATTCCTCCAGGAATTTCTCCAGGGATTCCTCCAGCATTTTCTCCTGGGATTCCTCTAAGAATTCCTCCAGGGATTGCTCCAAGAATTGCTTCAGGAAATCCTCCAAAGGAAACCAAAAATGATAATGTGGATTTATACTGCCATAATCCGCCCAAAAGTGACGTATGCTTCGTTTGTCTGGTGGCCAAAAACAAAAGAGGCTACCACGCAATCAAAGCTTGCGAAAATTCAACGTCTTGCGTCCATTGCTGTTACAGGAGCGATGCGAAGCACACCATCAATAGCTTTAGATGCGATTCTCAATCTGCTACCTTTGCACGAGTACGTGCAATTAGAAGCAGGGAAGGAATTGCTGAGATTTGAACGAGTTGAAAAGTTCATGCCAGGTGATCTTGTAGGTCACCTGAGCATTTCACAATACTTCCAAAATAGGCCAGTAATGAAAATGATTAAAGACTGGATGAAACCTGTGGAGAACCATGATGTTCCTTACAAGTTGCACGAAACAACTCGTGCAGATTGGGAAGTCGGAGGTCCCACTGTTCGTCAAGGGTCAATCAAATTCTATATAGATGGCTCAAAAGTTGGAATGAAAACGGGAGCAAGAATCTACGGCCCTGGAATACAAATTTCAGTGGCGATGGGACACTATCCTACGGTGTTTCAAGCAGAGATTCTTGCTATTTTGAAATGCGCAAATATCTGCCTTGAGAGAAAATACAGATATGCAAATATTTGTATTTTCTCAGATAGTCAAGCTGCACTAAAAGCATTGTGCGCTTACAAATGTACTTCAAAGCTTGTCTGGGAATGCATTCTTTCACTGCGCAGGCTGTGCCAAGGGAATTCAGTAAACTTATACTGGGTTCCAGGTCACTGTGGCATTGAAGGGAATGAAATGGCAGACGAGCTTGCTAAAAGTGGTTCCAATTTACAGTTTGCTGGCCCAGAACCATTCTGTGGTATATCAAACTGTACAATTAAAATGGACCTGAAACGCTGGGCTGAGCAGAGGGTGATATCCAATTGGATGGACGTCAAAAATTGCAATCAGTCAAAACGATTTATAACACCAAATGCTTATAAAACCAAAAAGCTCTTAGAGCTCAACAAGAGAGCTCTATGTACATACACTGGCCTAGTAACTGGACACTGTCTGAGCAGGTATCACTTGAAAAATATTGGCCAGATTCAGAGTGATATCTGTCGTTTCTGTAATACGGAACGTGAAACCTCGGAACATCTGCTTTGCAGTTGTGGTGCTTTATACACGCGCAGGCAAAGATTTCTAAATAGTGGTTGCTTGCAACCCAGTGAGATCTGGTCTGCAAAACCTGGGAAGGTCTTGGAGTTTATCAATTCCATTGCACCTGACTGGGAGACGACGCGTCGTGGCAGTAGCTGATTACTTGACACATGGTAATAAGCTGGCTAGATGCGAATATCAAAACGGGTCATGCCACAAAAGTTCAGCCTATTGGACGCAGTGGCTTAATTTCCCCAACAGGGGAGGAAAAAAAGAAAAAAAAAATCCTCCAGTAATATCTCCAGGGATTCCACCAGGAATTCCTGCACGACTTACATCAGGAATTCCTCCAAGGATTCTTCCAGGAATTGCTTCAAAAATTCCTCCCGGGGTTTCCCCAGGAATTCCTCCAGGAATTTCTAAAGAAATTTTTCAAGAGTTTCCTCAAGAAATTCCTCCGAGAATTCCTCCAGGGGTTCTTCCAAAAATTTCTCCAGGAATTCCCCCAAGAATTCATCCAGGAATTTCTCCAGGAATTCCTCTGAGTATTCCTTCGGGGATTCCGCAGGAATTCATCTAGGAATTCCTCCAGGTATTAATCCAAGTAACTCCCCAAGGGGATTCCTCCAGAAATTCCACCAGGAATTTCTCAACGATTCCTTCAGGAATTTTTCAACGATTCCTTCAGGAATTTCTCCAAAAATTCCTCCAGGAATTTCTGACGGGATTGCTTCAGGAATTTCTTCAGAAATTTCTACAGGGATTACTCAAGGAATTGCTCCAGGGATTCCTTTAGGAATTTCTCCAGGGATTCCTCAAGGAATTTCTCCAGAAATATCTCCAGGGATTCCTCCAGGGATTTCTGCAGTGATTCCTCCAGGAATTCAATCAGGAATTTCCCTAGGGATTCCTCCAGTAATTTCTTCAGGAAATCCTCCAAGAATTTATTCAGGGATTCCTTCAGATATTTCCCTAAGAACTCCTCCAGGAATTTTCCGAGGGACTTCTCCAGGAATTTCTCCAGGGATTCCTCCAAAAAAATTCTTCACGCATTTCTTTAGGAATTTCTTTAGGCTTTCTCCAGGATTTTTTCCAAGGTTTCCTCAAGGAATTTCTCCTGGAATACCTTCAGATATTCCTGCAGGAATAACTCCAGGGATCCCTCCTGGAATTCCTTCAGAGATTCCTACAGGAATTCCTCCAAAAATACCTTCAGGGATTTCCCTAGGAATTCCTCCAGATTCCTCCAGGAGTTTATACAACATTTTTTTCAGGGATTCCTCAAGAAATTCCTCCAGGAAGTCCTAAAGATTTTTTTCAAGGATTTCCTCAAGAAATTCCTCGGAGAATTCCTCCAGGAATTTACCAAGGGTTCTTCCAATAATTTCTCCAGGAATTCCTCCAGGAATTCCTCCAAGAATTCATCCAGCGATTTCTCCAGTAATTCCTCTGAGTATTCCTTCAGGGATTCCGCCAGGAATTCACTTAGGAATTCCTCCAGGTATTCTCCAAGGGACTCCCCAAGGGGATTCCTCCAGAAATTCCACCAGGAATTTTTCAACGAATCCTTCAGGAATTTCTCCAAAAATTAATCCAGGAATTTCTCACGGGATTGCTTCAGGAATTTCTTCAGGAATTTCTACAGGGATTCCTCAAGGAATTGCTCCAGGGATTTCTTTAGGAATTTCTTCAGGAATTCAATCAGGAATTTGCCCAGGGATTTCTCCAGGAATTTCCCTAGTAATTCCTCCAGTAATATCTTCAGGAAATCCTCCAAGAATTTTTCCAGGGATTCCTCCAGAAATTTCCCTAAGAACTCCTCCAGGTATTTTCCGAGGGACTTCTCCAGGAACTTCTCCAGGGATTCCTCCAAAAAAGTTCTTCTCGCATTCCTTTAGAAATTTCTTTAGGCTTTCTCCAGGAAATTTTCCAAGGTTTCCTCAAGGGATTCCTCCTGGAATACCTTCAGATAGTCCTGCAGGAATAACTCCAGGGATCCCTCCTGGAATTCCTCCAAGGATTCCTACAGGAATTCCTCCAAAAATACCTTCAGGGATTTCCCTAGGAATTCCCCTAGAAATCCCCCCAGGAGTTTCTACAGCATTTTTTTCAGGGATTCCTCAAGAAATTCCTCTAAGATTCCTTCAGGAATTCCGACAGGAATTTCTCAATGGTTGCTCCAGGAATTCTTCCAGGAATTTCTTCAAAAATACATCCAGGGTTTTGCCCAGGAATGCCTCCAGAAATTCCTCCAGGAATTCCTACAGCAATTTTTCCAGGGAATCCTCAAGAAATTCCTCCGTGGATTGCTCTAGGAGTTCCGCCAGGAATTTCTCAAGGGTTCCTTCGGGAATTCCTGCAGGAGTTCCTCGAGGATTTTCTTCAGGAATTCCTCCAGGAATTCCTCTAGGGATTCCCCGAGGGATTTCTACAAGAATTGCTCCAGGTATCTCCCCAGGTATTAAACCAAGAATCCTTCCATGGATCCATTCGAGAATTCCTCCATGGATTTCTCCAGGAATTCCTCTAAGTATTCCTCCAAAAAAACTTCCAGGGATTTCTCCAGGAATTTTCCCAGGAATTTCTCCAAGGTTTCCTGCAGGAATTGCTCCTGGATTCATCCAGGGCTACCTCCAGGGATTCCTCCAGGGATTGGAATTTCTCCAAGGATTCCTCCAGTAAAATTTTAGGAATTCCTCCAAGTTTTTTTTTCTGGCATTCCTCCACAGAATTCTCCTGGAATACCTTCAGGTATTTCCCAAAGGGACTCCTCCAGGAATTCCTGCAGTGATTCCTACAGGGATTCCTCCAGGAATTTTACCCCGCATTCCTTTAGGAATTTCTCCAGGGTTCCTCCAGGAATAGCTCCTGGAATTCCTGCAAGAATAACTCCAGGGATTCCTCAAGAAATTCCTCCGAGGTTTCCTCAAGTAATCTCTCCAAGAATTGCTCCAGAAGGGTTCCTTCAGAAATTTCTGCCGGAATTCCTCCAGGAGTTTCTCACGGTATTCCTCCAGGAATACCTCCAGGAATTTCTCACGGGATTCCTTCAGGAATTTCTTCAGCGATGCCTTCAGGAATTTCTCCAGGGATTCCTCCAGGAATTTCTCCAGGGATTCCTCCAGTAATTTCTCCAGGAATTCCTCTAAAAATTCCTCCAGGGATTTCTTCAGGAATTCCTCTAGGGATTCTCCGAAGGTTTCTTACAAGAATTCCTACAGGTATTCCCCCAGGAATTCCTCCAAGGATTCTACCAGGGATTTCTCCAGGGATTCCTCTAAGTATTCCTCCGGGGATTCCGCAAGGTACTAATTTCAGGGATTCCTCCAAAAATTCCTCCAGGGATTCCTCCCGAAATTTCTCCAGGGAATCCTCCAGGAATTTCTCCTGGATTCCTTCATGGCTACCTCCAGGAGTTCCTTCAAGGATTCCTTCAGGAATTGTTCCAGGAATTTCTTCAGGGATCTCTTCAGCAATTTCCCCAGGGATTTCTCCAGTTATATCGCCAGGGAATGCTCTAAGAGTTTCTCCAGGAAATCCTCCGGGGATCCCTCCAGGAATTTCTTCAGGGACTCTTAGAGGAATTGTTTCTGAGATTCCTTCAGGGCTATCTCCAGAAATTTATTCAGGGATTCCTCCAGGGATTTCTCCTGGACTTCCAGCAGGGATTCCTTCTGGAATTCCTCCACTGATTCCTTCTGGAATTCCTCCAGGAAATCTTCTTGGAACTTCTCCTGGAATTCCTCCTATAGTTGGGTTTTTAATTTCGAAAAATTTATTGATTTTTTTTATTTTACAAGAAAGTGCATCTTTTTCAGTGCTTATTTATATTTATAAAATCAATGTTTAAGATATTTCTCGAAAACAGCTTTTGACAGCTTGGACACTGCTTGACAGCGCCACCCATTACGAGGGGTGATTCATCATATCGCTTCCATACACACTACAAATTGATATTTAAATAGGTTCCTTGCCACCAAATTTAATGAACATTTAGATTTTCGTCCAGTTTGGCATGCAGATTCAGAATATGGAATTATCTCAACACCTCTAAAGTCAATTCCTCCAGGGATTTCTCCTACAATTCCTTCAGCATTTTTACTATAATTTCTCCAGGCAGTCCTCCTCCTTTAATTCCTCCATGACGTGCTCCAGGGATTCCTCCAGGATTCCTCCAGGGATTGCGACAGAAATTCCTGGATTCCTTCATAAATTCCTCTACGGATTCTTGCAGGAATTTCTCCAGGGATTCATCTAGAGACTCCTTCAGGTATTCCTCCAGCGATTTCTTTAGGAATTCATTCGTAAATTCCTCCAGGAATTTCTTTAGGGATTCCTGCTGGGATTCTTACAGTTATTTTTAAGGAATTCCACCAGGGATTCATTCAAGAAATCGTCCAGGAACTGTTCAAGGGATTCATTCAAGCATTACTTTAGGGATTCATCCTGGAATTCCTTCAGGAAACCCTCTGGAGATTCCTCCAGAAATTCTACCAGGGATTTCTCTGAGAAATTTCCCCAGGAGTTTTTCAGGATTTCCTCCAAGGATTTTTTCAGGAATTCCTCCACGGATTAATTCAGGAATTCCTTCTGGACACCAGATCCAGGAATTCTTCCTCGTATTTTTCCGCAAATTCCTTCTGGAACTTCTCCAGGGATTCTTCCAATAATAAGTTCACGGATTTCTCCAGGAATTTCTCCGAGAAATCCTCCAGAAATTGCTCGTGGGATTCCTCTAGAAACTTTCATCAGAAATCCCTTCATCAATTCCTACATGGATATCTCAAGGCATTCTAGAAATTTCTTCAGGAAGTCGTCCAGGGATTCCTCCAGGAATTTCTCCAGGGACTCCTTCTGCTATTTGTCCACGGAATTCTTCAGGTTTTTATAAGGATATTTTCAGGAATTCCACCAGGGATTTCCTCTAGGAGTTCCTTCTAGAATTACTCCCGGGATTTCACCAGGAAGTTCTCCAATGAAATCCTCAATGAATGGATTCCTCCAGGGATGCCTTCAGTAATTCATCCGGGGCAGTGTCTCCCAGTGTTCACCAGATTACAGGGATTTTGCAAGGAAATCCTCCAGTAACATCTCAAGACATTCCTGCAGGATGTCCTCCTGGAAGTCTTCCAGGGATTCCTTCAGGAACTTATCTAGAGATTCATCCAGGAATTCATTCAGGGATTCCTCCAGGACTTTCCTCAGGGACTCCTTCAGGAATACCTCCATGGATTTCTTCCGGAACTTCTCCAAGGATTCCTCCAGGAATTTCCTCAAGGGAATCCTCCAGAAATTCCTCTAGGGATACCTCTAGAAATTCTTCCAGGGGTTCCTCCAGTAATCCTTTCAGGGTTTGTTTCAGGAAGTCCCACAGTAATTGCTTCAAATTACTATTGGAATTTTTCCAGAAATTCTTCTAGGGATTCCTCCAGGGATTCCTCCTGGAGTTTCTCTAGAGATTCTCTCTGGAATTCCTACAGGGTTTCCTTCAGACATTTTTACATGAATATCTGCAAAAAATGTATCAGGAATTCCTCTAGGAATTCCTTTGGAAATTCCTCCAAGAATACTTTTTGAACTCCCTGTAGGGGGGTTAGTCTAGATGTTGTTAAGGGATTCCTCCAGGAATGTTTTAGGGATCTATAAAGGAACTCTCCCAGGGAATTTTCCAGGCATTCCTTTAGTAACATGACATATTCCAAGAGCCAACTATTGCAACAAAGATCATAGAAAAATCTGCCAATTTCCTGTCAGCACCGGAAATCCTCAATATATATTCCGAGGATCAGCTATTACCACAAAGATTTATAATAAATCAGTTAACTCCCATTTTGCACCAGAAATCTTTTAAATATATTACGAGGATCAGCTAATAACACAAAAATATATATAAAAAAAATAGTAAATTCCCAATTTGTACCAAAAATCCTTAAAATATATTCCGAATATTGCCGGAAGGATCCTAAAAATAATTTGTGCATTCTCAGTTGGCACTAGAAATCCCTAAAATATATTCCGAGAATCAGCAATTACCACAAAGATTTATGAAAAAAAAAACCATATCATTCCAGGTTGGACTAGAAATCCTTAAAATTTATTCCGAGGATCAGCCACAAAAAATTATAAAAAAATCTGTGAATTCCCAGTTTGCACCAGAAATCCTTTAAATATATCCCGAGCATTGTCGCAAAATTTATAAAAATAATCTGTAAACTCCCTGTTGGCTCCAGAAATCCTTAAAATATATTCCGGGGATAAGCTATTAACACATAAGAAATAATTGAAATCCCAGTTTGCATAAGAAATCGTTAAAATATATTCAGAGCATTGCCGCGAAAATTCTTAAAATAATCTGTGAATTCCCAGGTGGCACCTCCTCCTCTCTCTCTCCTCTTCTTGGCGTAACGTCCTCACTGGGACAAAGCCTGCTTCTCAGCTTTGTGTTCTATGAGCACTTCCACAGTTATTAACTGAGAGCTTCCTCTGCCAATGACCATTTTGCATGTGTATATCGTGTGGCAGGCACGAAGATACTCTATGCCCAAGGAAGTCAAGGAAATTTCCTTTACGAAAAGATCCTGGACCGACCGGGAATCGAACCCGTCACCCTCAGCATGGTCATGCTGAATACCCGTGCGTTTACCGCCTCGGCTATATGGGCCCTTCCCAGGTGGCACCAGAAATTTTTAAAATATATTCCGAAGATCAGCTAACAACACAAAAATCTGTAAAAAAAAATCAGTTAATTCCCAATTTGCACCAAAAACTCTTAAAATATAATCCGAACATTGCCGCAAGGAATCTAAAATAAATTGTAAATTCCCAGTTGGCACCAGAAATCCTTAAAATTTATTTCGAGAATCAGCTATTACCACAAAGATTCAAAAAAAATTAAGTTAATTCCCATTTAGCACAAGAAATCCTTAAAATGTATTCCGAGGATCAGCTATTGCCGCAGATTCTAAAAATAATCTGTTAATTTTCAGTTGTCACTAAAAATTCTTAAAATGTATTCCGAGAATCATCTATTACCACAAAAAATTATGAAAAATCAGTGAATTCTCAGTTGGCACAAGAAAATCCTAAAATCAGCCATTGCCAAGCCATTGCCGAAGATTCTTAAACTAATCTTTTAACTCCCAGTTCGCACCAGAAATCCTTTAAATATATTTCGAAAATCATCTATTACCACAAACATTTACAAAAAATCAGTGAATTTTTAGCTTGCACAAGAAATTCTTAAAATGCATTCCGAGAATCAGCCTTTTCTGCAGATTCTAAAAATAATCTGTAAATTTCCAGTGGGCACCAGAAATTATTAGAATATATTCCGAGAATCAGCCATTGCCGCAAAGATTTATAAAAAAATCGATGAATTGTGGGCTTCGTAGCCGAGCGGTTAGCGGCGTCAGTTTAAAAATAATATGTGAATTTTCAGTTGGCACCAGAAATCCTTAAAATGTAATCTGAAAATCAGCTATTAGCACAAACATTTATAAAAAAAATCAGTTAATTCCCAGTTGGCACCAGAAATCCATAAAATTTATTCCGAGGATCATCCATTGCTGCAAGGATTCTAAAAGTAATCTGTGAATTTCCAGTTGGCACCAGAGATCCTTAAAGTATATTCCGAAATTCAGCTATTACCACAAAGATTAAAAAAAATCAATGAATTGTGGGCTTCGTGGCGGTTAGCGGCGTTAGTTGTTTAGGTGTCTCGTAAGCCTAGGAGTGTGGGTTCGATTCCCGTTCCAGTCGAGGAAAACTTTTCGTCCAACGAAAAATTCTTCACTGGACCACTGGGTGTTATATATGTGTTGTCCGTTGTCTAATGTTAGTAATGTTTAGTCTTTGCGGCCTGTGACCGAAGACAGTGTAATTGCCAGTTTGAATTTTGAAAATAATTTCAATAAATTAATCAGAATATCTGAAACCGTTTCCATAAGAATTGTGATTTAACGGTAGCAATTTTAACACAAGTCAAATTTTCAGAATAATTTCAGTAAATTAATCAGAACTACTCCAAAAAAGTTCGTAAGAATTCGTGTTTTACAACAATTTTTAATATAAGTAAAATTTGAAAAAAAAAAATACCGGATTTAATTCAAAGAGTTCCATAAGAACTGTTATATTGCGACAGCAATTTGTTAACATAAGTAAAATTTAAAAAAGAAATATAATAAATTTATCAGAATCACTCCAAGAAGTGTCATAAGAACTGTGATCTTACGACAACGATCCTCAACACAAGTCAAATTAAAAAAAAATATAATTAAAAATAGGATTTCCTGGAAGAACCCTTGCATGAATTTCTGTAGGATTCCCTGAAATCTCTAAGAATGTCCCTGGAGAAATTCGTGGTGAAATCTCTGTAGGAATCACTGGAGCAATTCCTGCAGGAATCCCTGAAGGTTTCCTAAATGTTTTCCTGGAGGAATTTCTGGATGAATTGCTGACATAACTTCTGAAGGATTCCAGGAGCAATTCCTGGAGAAATTCCTGAAGAATATCTTGGGGTATCTCATGGAGGAATTCCTGAAGAAGTTCCTGAAAAACTCCTGGATAAAATCCTGGAGGAATGCCTCAAAGAATTGCTAGAGGTATTTCTGCGGGAATTGTCTGAGGAATCTCTAGAGGAATTCTTGATAGAATTACTGGATGAATTTGTAAGAATTCTGGAAAATATCTATTTCTGTAGCTGTTATTTTTCTATTTATGAAAAACTTCATAGAGAAATTCCTAGCGGAATTTCTAGAGGAATTCCTGGAGAAATCCTCGAAAAAATTCTTGAAGGAATCCCAGAAGGAATTCTTGAAGAAATTTGTGGAGAAATTTCTGGAGGAATCTCTAGAGAAATCTCTGTAGGCATTTCAGGAGGAATACCTGGTGGAATCCCTGAAAAATTCCTGTAGGTATTCCTGGAGAATTTCCTTGAAGAATTTTTGAAGAAATCGCTAGAGGATTTCCTGGAAGAATCCTTGGAGGAACTTCTGGAAGATTTCCTGGAGGAATCCGTGGGCAAATCCCTGGCGAAATTCCTGGAGCAATGCCTGGTGGAATCCCTATAGAGAAATTACTGACATAGTTTCTGAAAGATGTCCAGAAGCAATTTCTGGAGTAATTCCTGGAGAAATTCATGAAGAAATTCCTGGATAATGTTCTGGGGGAATTCCTGGAGGAATTCCTAGAGGTATTCCTGTCGGAATTGCTGGAGGAATCCATGATGGAATTCCTGGAGAAATCTCTAGAGAAACTTGTGGAGGATTTCCTGGAGGAATCCCGGAAGCAATTTAAGGGAGAATCTCAGGAGAAATTCCTGGAGAAATGTCTGGAGGAATCCCTGAAAAAAATCCTGAGGGTATTCCCAGTGAATTTCCTGGAAAAATATATGAAAAAATCCCCAGAAGAATTCCTTGAGAAATTACTGACGTAATTTCTGAAGGATGTCCAGGAGCAATTCTTAGAGAAATTGTTGGAGAAATTCCTGAGACATCCTTGAAGTAATTCCTGGATGAAATCCTTGAGGAATGCCTGGAGGAGTGCACGGAGGATTTTCCCTGGAAATCCCTGGCGAAATTCCTGGAGCATTGCCTGGTGGAATCCCTATAGAGGAATTACTGACGTAGTTTCTGAAAGATGTCCAGGAGCAATTTCTGGAGAAATTCCTGGAGAAATTCATGAAGAAATTCTTGGATAATCTTTCCTAGAGGTATTCCTATGGGAATTGCTGGAGGAATCCATGATGGAATTCCAGGAGAAATCTCTAGAGAAACTTGTGGAGGATTTCCTGGAGGAATCCCGGAAGCAATTTAAGGGAGAATCTCAGGAGAAATTCATGAAGAAATGCCTGGAGGAATCCCTCAAAAAATCCTGAGGATATTCCCGGTGAATTTTCTGGAAAAAAATATGAAAAAATCCCCAGTAGATTTTCTGGAAAAATTCCTGGAGAAATTACTGACCTAATTTCTGAAGGATGTCCAGGAGCAATTCCTGGATCAATTCTTAGAGAAATTGCTGTATGAATTCCTGCGAAATTCTTGAAGTAATTCCTAGATGAAATCCTTGAGAAATGCCTGGAGGACTGCACGGAGGTTTTTCTTTGGGAAATGCTGGAGTAGTCCTTGAAGGAATTCCTGGAGGAATCTCTAGAGAAATTCTTGCAACAATAACTGGATGAATTTCTGGGGAAATCTCTAAAGAAACTCTGGGAAAAGTATCTGGAAACATCCCCTGAGAAATTCCTGGAGGAATTTTTAAAGAAATTCCTGGAGAAATCCTCGAAGGAATTTCTGAAGGAATCCCCCAAAGAAATTTGTGGAGAAATCACCGAAGAAGTTCGTGGAGGATTTTCAACGGAATTCCTGGAGGAATCCCATGCAGCAAACCATGAAGAATTCTTAGAGGAATTCCTTGATGAAATCCTGGAGGAATGCCTGCATGAATTTCTGGAGGAACCTCAGGAAAAATTCCTGAGGCAAACCCAGGAGAAACACTTGGAAGAACTCTTGTGGAACTCCTGAAGGAATTTCTGAGGAGTCCCTGAAGCAATTTCTGAGGGAATATCTGGTGATATTCCGGGAGGAATCACTGAAAAATTTCCTGGAGAAATTTCTGCAACAATCCTGGAGAATTCCTGGAAAAAATCCTAGATGAATTTCTGAAGAAACTCCTGAAGGAAGCCCGGAAGCAATTTCGAGAGGAATTCTTAATCCCCAAACAACTCCTGGAAGAAGTATTGAATTGTTTCCTGGGTGAGCTCCTTAAAGAATACAAGGTGGAACTCCTAAAGGAATTCTAAGAAGAGTTCCTTGGAGAATCTTTGGAGGATTTTTTTAAAATAAGTTGTTCCAGAAAGAATCACAGAAGAAATTCCCGAGAAAATTATTGCCATAAATTCTTTGAACAATCCCTGAAGGAGGATATTCTAGAGGAAGGCCTGTAGGGATTAATGAATGAATCTCTAGAAATACTCTTGGAGGGATCTCTAGAAGAATTTCTGGGGGAATTCCTGGATGAATTTCCCAGAAGAATCCCTATAACAATTTCTGGAGGAATCTCTGAAAAAAAAATCATGGAGGAATTCCTTGAGAAATTCTTGAAGGAATCCCAGGAAGAATTCCTGAAAAAATTACAGATGGAATCGCCGTTGTCAAAAGTACAACACACCCAAAAACCTCGCTTGTCGTGTACAGCGCGAGCGCGGTGCAGCTCTGGTATCCCACAAGCGACCAGTAATTCTAAAACTGTTTAAAAGGGTCTTGCTCTTGACACTAGAACTTTACACAAAATCATAAACAATCCTAGTTGTTACCAGAAATTCTTAAAATATTTCAAAGTATTTCCCCTCGGTAATAGAGTTCTATTAAAAATCAGAAAATTATAAATTGTGATAAGAAATTCTAAAACTACTTCAAAGGTTTTACGATTCATCTTGGCACTACAGTTGCACCTATGATCAGAGAATATCTAGTTGTGACCAGAAGTTCTAAAAACATTTAAGTGTATTCCCGAGTAACATTTTTCAGTGAAATAGACTTAATAGTTAATTGAGTCCGAAACTTCTAAAAATATCAGGGTTTAACCACCTGGCACTAGTATTCTACAAAAAAAATAAAGCGTTATTCCTGTCCATAAATTCTAAAAATATTTTAAAGGTAATTCCTCTTGGCACTAGGGTTTTACAAACAATTAGAAAATTCCTGGTTGTGACCAGAAATTCTCACAGAACACTGCTGAGAATCAGGATTTGGCGCAGTGAGTACGTTACGCCAACAAGAAGAAGGTTATGAAGAAGGAATCCTAAATGATAGATATTTACTTACCCTTACTCTTTCCCAATGCAGCATATCCATGTCATGTTGTATAAGTTTAAACAAAAGGTGTAGAAGTCGTAAGAACGATTTGGGGCTCATTTGGCAAACTCCAGCCAACCCACCAATCTCCAATGAGGAATGTGACCACACAAACCCAGTAAATTTTCCAGGTTCAATTCCTGTGGTGTAACATGTGATTGGATCAAACATTTTCATTCATTTAGATTTCAATTTTTAATTTAATCAGGCACAAACGATCGTGGAAGCACAAAACAACAAATACGGAACACAGATTCCTCTTCCGCAAACACTGTCACACTTTGTAAGCTAGTAAAAAAAAGAACCGCTAAACACCAATGATAATGCTTCTTCTGAATTCTTCTAAAACTCGTTATATTTCTTCTCAACACAACACACTGATTTACTGAGCACAAACCCCGTACTCAAGTAAACATCACCATCAAATTACGGAGCGAAAGCTTTTTCGCTGCCGGATGACGACTGGAGACGGTGTACTCTTCTTGGTGGTGGCACCGGCCAGTGCATGCACAAATCGCTATCCCGTACAGGCTTTTGGCACAGGCACTATCAGCGAAATTGTGTACCGGTAGATCGAGCGGCATGGATATTTGCCTACCGCGGAACATCCTAATTCGTTCACGAGAAACTCACCCGTCGCGGACATACGCAAACTTCCTTACTAAAAACTTTACCGGAAAATGCAAAATGCGACGACCGGCGAACGATAAACAACTAACTGTGTTTCTACTGGCAACTGGAAAGAGCAGGCGATGATTTTGCTCACACACACGTAAGCGTCGCTGATACTGTATAAAAGCTTCCACTTATCCACACAGCATATGTGTACGTGCATCATCAATCGCATGTCATTCGAGTTCGGTAGTCGAGCAATGGGTCTGTATCGCGATACTATTTTTGTGGCGCATGTATGCGATAACCGAGCGTGAGCGTTTGTGCGCCATCAAGAATGACGGCGATGACATAGTGCCGCTTCAAAGTGAGAGTGAAAGTGCGCGTCCATAGGATTTTCGTGAATTTGCTATTGTTGATATTCTTCTTTGCGGCTTCGCACACGCGCACTCCCACTCTCACGCGTAACTATAACGACACCCTGAGTGTTTTGCGCTTATCCCGTGCGCGTTTCGTGCACAGAACACTGTGAGCTAAAACGCGCTTATGGCTCTGTTTTGGGTGTACTAGAACTGAATCTCTTGGAGAAACGCCTTGGGCATTCGCGGAAAGTATTTCTGTAGATATTCTTATGGAATACTCCCCAAGTGGTCCTGAAATGATCCTTGATCCTTGAACGTGGGAGCTAGACTCGTACCTTTCTATCTGGCTTCAATCTTGTGATACATCTCACTAAAGACGTATCGGAAGTCACTATGTACACTAGCATCACGTGGTGGTGGAATTCGGAACTATGTGCTTCTTGACCTGGGAGTACTCGTAGTCATGAAGAACATTTCCGTAGATCACACCTTCCTATCTGGCTTCATTCTAATGATATAGCGCCACGTGGTGGTGTTAGTCAGAACTATGCTCTTCATGACCTAGAAATACTCACAGTACTGAACAACTTTGCCGAACATCGCATCTTTCTGTCTGGTTTAAATCTCGTGCTATATCCCACCAAAGTCGTACCGTAGTAACTATGTACACTACCGCCACGTTGTGGTGAAATTCTGAACTATGCTCTTCATGACCAGGAAGTACTCGTAGTCCTTAACAATTTTGGCGAAGATCGCGTCTTCCTATCTGGCTTCAATCTCGTGCTATAGGGCACTGCACTGTTTTGATTTTGTATGGGATTTTGAAGTTTCGTGGCCTTGTTGTTTACAAAATTTCTGTAAGAGTGAAAGAGAAGGAGAGAATTTCATGCAGTGTCCTATATCCCACCAAGGTCGTTCCGTGGCGGTGAAATTTTGAACTACGCTCTTCATGACCTGGAAGCAGTGAAGAGGATTGTCAGACAAAAGAGGCACAAAACAAGCAACAAAGAAGGCGCGACGATTACTCTTTATCCCTACTGGTAACAGATAATGCCATGATCTCGAAATTTTTTGTTGCAGACAAATCGGGAGCTGAATTTGTTGCGTACTTTTAACTCGTGAATAATCAATTATTGCTAACCCAAAGTCGAAACTGTTTGATGATAGAGCTTCACCAGAGTTGCAGTGTTTTGGAACAAATGCTTGATGAAATCCTTAGAAAAAAATCTTAGAAGCTTCGTGAATAAAACTCGAACGAAATTGGCGTTATCGCTAAGTAAATCTTAAAAGGTATCAATATATGGAAACCTCTGAAGAATGCCTTAAGAATTCATAAAAAAAATCCAATAAAATTTCTTGGACGAATTTTATTGATAATTCCTGAAAGAACTCTTACAGTTTTTTTTTTATTAGAATTTTCCTTTGGAAATTTCTTTTGGATCTATTTCAGTAATTGCTTTGGAAATCCGTACAGCAAAAGGCCTTTTCAGCTGACAGGTATGTGAATGCCACTGTTTACAACTGCTGAAACTGGACGCTAAACTGTCATTTTCATTGGAGAACTGTCAAAGGCCCGAGAAATCAGCTGATTCAAGACGTCAAATGAAAAGGCCCATTGGTTAGGGAATATTTTTGAAAATTTATTTGGAAACTCATTCGACATCCTTCATTATTTTTAAAGACATTCTTTGGCAATTGTCTCTGCTATTATGTACGCAATTTCTTTGGTAAAAACTATCGAGATTTTTTAGGAACTCTGTTACAAGTTTCATTGAAAATTCCTACGGCAATTCTTTTGAGAAATTGTTGGGCAATTCTTTTGGAAACTTCTTTGATCAGTTCTCGGCAATGCTTCAGAAATGGCTTTGCGAACTTCTCCAGAATATTTTTTCTACAGAAATTTCTTTGGAAATTCCATTTACTACTTCTCGTTGTTTTTTTTTGACAATTCGTTTGAAAAATCTTCTGGTAAAATTACATTGGGAATAACTTACTTTGGCAATGCATTCGGTGAATTTCCTGTGAGCTACCCCGTTTAAATCTTTCATATTACCTTTGGCGACAAAGCTTTTGGAAATCCTTCTAGCCATTTTTGTTGGATTTGATCCTAAAATTGCTATAAGATTATTTTTATGTGTTTTTTTGGATTTTTGTTTGAAAACTATATCGGCAGTTCGTTTGAAATTTGGTTCAGTAACTCATTCGTAAATTTCTGGGCAATAATATTCGAAATTGATTTAGGTTTTTAATTTTTCAATATATCTACGACAAAACTTTTCGAAATTCTTTGGGCTATAGCTCTAGAAATTTATCAGGCAAACCTTACGATATTCCCTTCAGCAATTTTTTTGGAAGTTTCACTGGCAGTCCCTTTGCTAATATACTTGACTTTTGTAATTCTTTCAATAGTTCCTTTCCAAATTCATTAGGCAGGTACTTAGAAAATTCCATAGTTAATTCGTAAATTTAGGCGGCAATTTTAGAAAATTCCTTCATTAATTTCTCAAAAAATTTCTTTGGTAATTCCTGCGGAAATTTCATTTGATAATTCCTTACGGATTTCCGTCTATTGTTAATTTTGAGATTTTATGAGATACACTCTTGCAAATTAAAAAAAAAACAAGCATTTACAATGGAACGGCCGAAGAAAATCTCAACGAATTATTTAAGGAATTTCCGATAATCTAAGGAAGTTCACAAACAATTTCTCAAAAAAACACAAAAATTATTTAAAGGAATACCAGAAGATTTTTTTTATTTGCCATTGTTCTTTGGGGAATTTCTGTGAGAATTCTTGAACGAATTCTTTCATTTTTTTTATTTGAATCAGTTGAATCTTTGAAGAAATCGCAAGAGAATTCATTGGATGAACTAATCAATAAATCTTTGGAAAAAATCCTGAAGAAAGTTCAGAAGGAATTTCTAAAGCATCTTTGAAGGAATTCTTTTAGAATTTTCAATAAATCCTTGGTAGAATTCCTAAAGCAATCCCTGAAAAAAGCCCAAAAGTAATCTTTTATAGAGCTCTTAAAGAAAATTATTGAATAAATTAAGCAAAGAATGCATTATCCGATTGATAAAACCTTCGCAGAGGTTCCTAAATTCCAAAAGACTTGTTTGAAGAAAAATTTAAGAAATTCTTGAAAAAAATCCCGTAGGAATTTTTGAAGCGATTCCCGGAGAATTCTCGATGGGTAGGTACCCTATATGAAATCTTAAACTTGCATTAATCACTTAAAATATGCTTCTAGGCAAAACAGTCTCAGGAGAAATCCTTGTAGAAACTTCTGAAGAAATCATTTGATTTTATTTTATCAAATCATTTATTATGTAAGCATATACGCTCCTATTTTCATCCTACTGAAAACAAAGGAATGAAGCGCTTTTTTATATTTTTGTTAGAAGTGAGCACGAATGATAACAAATAATACGTAATCAATCGGCGCGGTAATTGCTTTGTTTTCAAATAGGATGAATTTGGGATTGCAGGATTACTAAGACACGTTGACCCTACCAGGAATCCTCGAAGATTTTTTTGGACGAAATTTCAGAGAAACTTCTGGAGGAGTCAATAATAAATCCTGGAGAAATGCTTGACTGAGATGTTGAAGGTAACTTGGAATGTTTTTTTTTTTCGGAATGAGAATGAGAGTTTTTCGAAAGAATTTCTAAGGAGTCCATCAAAAGTCACAATAGAATTTTTTAGAAGAGTTTTTAGAGGAATGCTAGCAAAAATTCCAGAAGGAATCCTTGGGGAAACTCGTAGAGTAGATGAATTCTGAAGAATTCTTCGGAAGAAATCCAGCAGGATTTTTGGAAAGAATTCCAACAGAAGATTCTCACAGAATTTCCTTAGAGGAACTTCTGTAGAGATCCTTGGTAGATTTTAAAAAAATTATTATCCAATGGATTCTTTTAAAATTTCTTGGAGGATTTCTAAGATGAATCTCTCAATAAAACTTTAGAGAAACTCCCTTGCCGATTTTTTTTTTCAAAAGAAAAAAAGCATTGCAGTAATTTTTGAAGGGATCTTTGGAGAAATTTCTAAAAGAATCTTTGAAAAAATTCTTAAGAAATCATCAAAGGAACGCCAAGATAAGTAATGAATACTTCAGGAAATGCCAGGATAACTTCTTGGATAAATCAATGGAGAAATGATTTACAACCGTGGAGAAATCATTTAAGGGATATTTAGAGGAACTCCGGATAGAAACTATGGAGGAAGGTTTGAAAAAAATCTAAAAAGACTTTTAAGTATTTGCAAGAATGTTTTGAAGTACTCTTAAGTACTTTTAAAAACATCCTATAACTTTCTTTCTTATTAATAATTTCAAATTAAGTCAACTGTTTTCCAAAGCTCATTATATTAGTCATAAATGATCAAAATTTCATTGCATTTAGTCTTCGTGCAAAATAGCCCGATCTTTTCTAAATTTTGTCAACTGATACACAACTAGTTGATCAACACACAGTGAAAATTTGAGAATATTTGATGCACTTTTCGAAAAGTTACAGCTAATTGGACATTTTTTGGAAAATGCAAATTTTGCCTGTCCCGATCATTTTGTCTATCCCCTGTATGTTTGGTCCTGTAGTTGGGATACCAGGGACGTTTTCACAATGCTCATGAATTTTACTTCCATATCGATACTGAATTTCGTAAAATTCATTTTAAATTCCAACCCATTTTTCTTTTAATTTTGGGGCCATCTGTGTGCCCCATTCCAAAAAACTCTTGATAATCACGAAGGGGCCCCCACATACCTATTAGAAGTTCTGCGAAGTGTAGAACTTATAGGAATCTTTCACTATTTAAAGTAATTTATTCAAACTATTGTTAAAAAACCTTCCTTGATTTAGAGGTCCCCTGAAATCGGACCCATCACACCCCCCTTGCTACGCCACTGTCTGGCTTTAACTTTTTCAGTTTCAATTTCTCATCAAAGTCGCCCAAGAATCACTGGTAGAGCATTTGAAAACGCGTCATTTCGTGCGCTGAGACGATCGTTAACTCTTTTGGTTCAAAAGTTATGAGTGTTTTTCTTTAAAAATCATAGTTTATTCAAAAGGCGATATTACGAGTTGGGGCAAAGATGAAAAATATCTTTTTCCAGCATTCAAAAGAAGAAATATTGTTATAAACCATATCAAAAAATTAGAGAGGTGTTATTTTTGCAACTCATGTAAAAAAATACTTGAAAAGTGGCTATTTTTTCTAGAAAATCATCAATAACTTTTGAACGGAAAGACGTAGCAACATTCTCAGCGCACGAAAATGTGCGTTTTTGGAAGCTCTAAAAGTGGTTCTTTGGCGACTTTGATTAGAAAAACTTGAAATGAAAAAGTTAGAGCGATAAAACGATTTGTTCTAGCGAGATTTAAATTTGATGTTTGTCTTATCTATCGCTCTTGGTTGAGCTGGATTTGATTACGGCCTTATGAGCTATGCTTGTAATATCGCTGAATAAGTCATTTTTTGTATAGCATTTTTCTTTTATTCCAACATGAACAAACATGAAAGTGCACCTGTGGAGATGACTCAAAAATCTCAAAAATCAAACCTATATTACTTTAAAGTACTCTACGAAAGATATCTCGGTAACCAAATGTCCGATCGTAATAAAATTCAATAGGGTTCTACTAGGATGTTGTAGCTTTCATGTGCATCTAAGAGAATCCAAATCGGATATTTGATGGCTGAGAAACGTGCGTGACTTTTTTTTTTTGTAACACACATACGCACACACACACACACACACACACACACACACACACACACACACACACACACACACACACACACACACACACACACACACACACACACACACACACACACACACACACACACACACACACACACACACACACACACACACACACACACACACACACACACACACACACACACACACACACACACACACACACACACACACACACACACACACCAGGGCAGCAGGGACGAAAGTCCTGGGGCCTGACGCACCCCCCCGCTTGCGAGTCAGCCGCGTAGTCGCCGGCTAAGAATAGGACTACTAACCCCAATTCAAGGTGTCAAGCGACCCGTGCTGAGGAATGAGTGATCGAGGGGGTGAAAAAGATGCTCGATCTTTAACGGAGCCTGTGGGGTACCTGGGCACCTCCCACAGTAAGCTGTCCCTTACCGCGTTAATGCAGGGCTCTGGCGTGGTGGACATTCTTTCCCGTGCTACTCGTGGGATTTAATCATGAAGTCAAATAAAAATCAGAATCTAGGTGGAAGTAGTGATGGGATCAACCCCTTCGCAAGAAGCGGATTGATGAGATCTCCGACAAGGAGAAGTGAGGAGATAGGCGCTGGGAGTTGCGTACGCAGCTCAAGCGTGGGTGCTCCAGTCCACTTCCCGGCAAGCCAGCCGGTGGAGGTTATGGACGGAGCGTGGTTGTTGAGGGCCGTCAACCGAGGATCCAAAGGACGGTCCGCAATAGAGGTGGCTGAGCAGCAGCTTGGCAAAATCATCGACTTTGCGTCCACTAAGTCGAACATAAGCAAGGACCTGAAAACGGCCTTGCTTCGGCTTAGGGCGTCGATCGACGATGCCAAGCAGGAGCACGCGGCACTCGCGTTGCTGACTGCTGCAGCAGCGGAGCCTGCAAATGAGAAAGTGCCGAAGTTTACCCAAACGGAGGCCTTCTCCTTCGCAGGAAGTCCGAATAAGGCGGAAGCGACTGCTCGCGACAAACGGGGCAAGCAATCGCAGAAGCGGGCGAGGCAACCGTCAGGCGAGGAGCTGTCTGGCGGTGCCCGCAAGGCCAGGCGAATCATTACCCCGAAAGTCGGTAATAATGCCGGAAGGTCGGACCCCAGCCAGGGTTCCCGGAAAGCTGGGAAGGGTGGGCCTGAAAAGGCTGGCCCGTCCCGGAACGATGGGAACAAGGGGTTGCGACCGCTAGTGGGCCCTCAACAGCCACAGAGTAGGGCGATCCAAGGGGAGGACCCCCCTTGGACGAAGGTAGAGCGGAAGAGGAAGAAGAAGGCGAAACCGCAGGTAGTAGCGCAGGACGCCAAGCCAAGGCGTAGGAGGGCAGGTGCCAAGCGCGAGAAAGGCGACGCTATCGTCATCAAGACGGAACAGTCCAAGTACTCGGACGTCTTGAAGATGATGCGAAGCGACGCCAAGCTTGAGGGTCTTGGAGCCGACGTACGCAGTATTAGACGTACTCGTACGGGCGAGATGATCCTGGAGCTGAAGCGCCAGAAGGAGCACAAGGGCGCCGCCTATAAGAGGCTGGCAGAAGAGGTCCTTGGTGAGGGTGTGCAGGTGAGGGCTCTGACACATGAGGCGACTCTGAAGGTCAAGGACATCGATGAGATCACCGAAGTGGAAGAGCTCGTCACGGCACTGCGGCAACAGTGCGATGTGCAGGTGGCCGCCGAGGCCGTTAAGCTACGGAAAGGGCCAGCAGGGACACAGATAGCTTTGGTTCAGCTACCTGTGGCGGACGTCAAAAAGTCCGTTAAAGTAGGGAGCATAAAGGTGGGTTGGTGTGTATGTCACCTGACATTCCACGAGCCACCAGAGGTTTGCTTCAGGTGTCTGGAACCAGGACACAAGTCGTGGGACTGCAAAGGCCCCGACAGGCGCAAACTGTGCAGGCGATGCGGCGCTGAAGGTCATAAGGCCCAAAGCTGTACGAGTCCGCCCATCTGCATGATCTGTACCGGGAAATCCTCGAACAACAGACATCCGATGGGTGGTCCAAGGTGCCCGGCCTTCAAGAAAGCCGCAGTGAACAACAAATCACAGTGCAGGTAACGCAGCTGAACCTGAACCACTGTGATGCGGCTCAGCAACTGCTTTGTCAGGCAGTTTCTGAGTGGCAGACGGATATCGCCATCATATCGGACCCATACCGAGTACCCGCCGGCAACGGCAACTGGGTCGCGGATGGGACCAGAAAAATGGCGGCGATATGGACGACGGGTAAATACCCCGTTCAGGAGTTGGTGTCTACTACTTATGAGGGCTTCGTGGTCGCCAAAGTAAACGGGGTCTTCTTCTGCAGCTGTTATGCGCCTCCACGGTGGCCGATCGAGCAGTTCACGCAAATGCTGGACCGCTTAACGACCGTGCTAACAGGGCGAAGGCCGGTGGTAATAGCGGGCAACTTTAATGCCTGGGCCGTGAAATGGGGAAGCCGTTTCACGAACCAGCGGGGTCAGATCCTGCTAGAAACACTGGCCATCTTAGATGTCGACTTGGCTAATGTCGGTACCAAGAGTACCTTTAGTCGAAACGGAGCGGAGTCAATTATTGACGTGACCTTTTGTAGTCCTGGCCTAACAAGTAGTTCGAACTGGAGAGTAGATGATGGCTACACTCACAGCGACCACCTGGCGGTTCGCTACAGTATCGACTACAATAACAGCAGACAGTGGATAGAAGAAGAGGTGGCTAGGCCAAGGCCAAGCCCTCGCAGGTGGAAGACATCATACTTCGACGAAGGGGTATTTAGGGAGGCGCTCCGCCGTGAGCGAAACTTAATCGGTTTAGACGGCGACGAGCTGGTAGCGGTGCTCTCACGTGCGTGTGATGCGACCATGCCTAGGCGAGTCCACCCTAGAAATGGGAGGCCACCGGCTTACTGGTGGACCGACGCGATTGCGGACCTGCGCCGCGCCTGCCTACGGGCTAGGCGGTGGATGCAGCGAGCACGATCAGAGGAAGAGCGAAACGAACGGCGGGTGGTGTTCGCCGCTGCAAAAGCCGCGCTTAAGACCGAGATTAGAGCAAGCAAAAAGGCCTGCTTTGAGGGTCTCTGTCAGAGTGCCAATACGAACCCGTGGGGTGACGCCTACAGGATCGTTATGGCCAAGACGAGAGGTGTGATGGCTCCTACAGAGCAATCTCCAGAGATGTTGGAGGGGATCATTGGAGGACTTTTTCCGCGTCATGATCCTAGTCCTTGGCCTCCTTTCGTAGGACAGCCGGGGACTGGGGCTGGCGATGAGGAGAGGGTCACCGATGTGGAACTTGCGGGGATAGCTAAGTCCCTTAGCGTAGGTAAGGCTCCTGGTCCGGACGGAGTTCCGTAAGGGTCGATCTCGACCGCAGGGCATCGGTATGACCTACGAAGCCGACTCCGAACCCCTGGACCACCTCTTGTACTGCATCTGGACTAGCCATTCTCCGAGTGCACGCGCCACCTCCTCTGTAGCTCCCAGACGATGTGGGTAATAGCCGTTGAAACGGCGTTCCAGCCAAACTCATCCCTACACATCCTCTGGACCAAGTTGTCCGGAGTTGTGTCCTCCCCGCATGTGGCAAGCATGCGGTCACGCATTGTGCGAAAACGCGGGCACACGAACAAAACGTGTTCCGCCGTTTCCTCTAAACCATTGCACACTGGGCATTCGGGAGAATCCGCATGCCCGAAACGGTGTAGATACTGTCGGAAGCAACCATGACCTGTAAGGACCTGTGTCAGGTGGAATGTGACTTCCCCATGGCGCCTATTAATCCAACTATCTACCCTCGGTATCAACCTATAGGTCCACCTTCCTTTGGTGGAACTGTCCCACGCGCGCTGCCATTTGACCATAGAGGCCATCCTGACAGTCCTGCGTATGCCTCTTGTGCCGCGCATTTCGAAGCACTCCATGTCCTCACTGATAAGAATGCTGATAGGCACCATACCAGCTCGCAACCCTCAGGCACATAAGCCTGTAAGTACTTTCCAGCTTCCGTCGGTAGCATATAGTACTTAGCGCGGTGCCCCACGCCGGGCCGCCATACCTAAGTATGAAGGGTAGTGATACCCTTCCTTGCGGGCAGGTCAGATCGGGTTGCACGTGGGCATCAGTTCTTGATGTCCGCTCAGCAGTAGGGCGCGGGCGGGGTTGACCCTGCCCGCCTTCCGAGGACAAAGGGAGTGGCGAGGACCACTCGGGAAACTGGCTAAGCGCCAGCATGCTACCGTGATGGACTCTCCAAAGCGAGTCATCGATGTTCGTTGCTGCAGGCTACGCAGCTAACCTTGTGGGTGCGATGTGCACTAGCCCCTCTCTGAAGCAATACCTTCTTGGTGGTTCCGGAGAGACGTAGGGTTTGGCGACCATAGGAATGTGTTTAGTGGGTACGAGGAGAGAGTAGTCCTGGATTTTACTTTTGTTGTAGAAGACGGCCTGTCAGACCTACACTACCCTAACCTTCTGTTACGGTGTCTGTTGAGCAGATTATCCCCCTATGGTTTAGAAGGAAAAAAAAAACACACACACTCACACACACACACACACACACACACACACACACACACACACACACACACACACACACACACACACACACACACACACACACACACACACACACACACACACACACACACACACACACACACACACACACACACACACACACACACACACACACACACACACACACACACACACACACAAGCCGTTGCGATGTTGCTATTATTTCGGAGCCATACCGAATCCCCCCCGAAGATGGAAACTGGACAGCAGATAGGGCGAAAACAGTAGCAGTCTGGGCAGCGGGAAGATATCCCGTGCAAGAAGTGGTGTACTGCGCAGATGAAGGTTTTGTGGTTGTGAAAATCAACGGAATTTTTATATGTAGCTGCTATGCCCCACCAACATGGACGATAGAGCAGTTTAACCAAATGCTGGACAGGATAACCGAGGAGCTAATCGGCCGAAGACCAGTCGTCATTGCCGGCGATTTTAACGCTTGGGCGGTCGAATGGGTTAGCCGTCTCACAACCCCAAGAGGAAGTAGTCTACTGGAGGCCCTAGCTAAGCTAAACATAGACATCGCGAACGAAGGTAGCACCAGTACGTATCGTAGGGAAGGTAGAGAGTCTATCGTCGACGTCACCTTTTGCAGTCCTGTTCTGATGGGAGCGATAAATTGGAGAGTATGTGAGGAATACACCCACAGCGACCATCAAGCCATCCGGTACCATATTGGAGGCAGGGCTCGGTTGGAGTCACGTGGGACACAAACGAATGAGCGGAGGTGCAGGACAGCGAACTTCGAAAAGGACGTGTTTGTTGAGGTGCTAAGGCTGGAGAGCAATTCACTGAACCTCAGTGCAGACGAGCTGGTAGCGGTACTATCCCGCGCGTGCGACGCTACAATGCCAAGGATGGGAAAACCAAGAAACAGTCGACACCCCGTCTACTGGTGGAACCCAACGATTGCTGATCTGCGAGCACAGTGCTTACGAGCTAGAAGAAGGATGCAGAGGGCTAGAAATGACAGTGATAGGGAGCAACGAAGGTTACCTTACAGAGCAGCAAGAGCCGCATTGAACAAAGCGATCAAGCTCAGCAAGAAAGCCTGTCTTGACAATCTCTGTCATAAGGCCAACTTGAATCCATGGGGTAGTGCGTACAAAGTAGCAATGTCGAAGATAAAAGGTCCTGCGGCACCACCCGACAGATGCCCGGAAAAGATGAAAGTTATCATCGAGGCACTGTTTCCGATTCACGAGCCGACAATCTGGCCGCCCACACCGTACGTCAATCAGGATATCCACAAGGAAGAAATCAGGGTGTCTAACGAAGAGCTGATCGCGGTAGCGAAAGCCTTGCCAATCGAGAGAGCCCCTGGCCCGGACGGGATACCAAACGTGGCCCTAAAAGCAGCAATCTACGAAAACCCGGATATGTTCAGGAGCACAATACAACATTGCATTCAGGAGGGCAGTTTCCCTGACATCTGGAAACGACAGAAATTGGTGCTACTGCCAAAGCCTGGGAAACTTCCCGGCGACCCATCAGCGCATAGGCCGATATGCCTATTGGATACCGTTGGTAAATTGTTGGAGAGAGTGATCCTAAACAGGCTCACGAAATACACTGAGAGTGAGAGCGGTCTATCAGAATTGCAGTTCGGATTCCGGAAAGGCAGGAGCACTGTAGATGCCATCAGAACCGTTGTGGATGCTATGCAGACGGCGCAGAAGCAACAGAGAAAGGGAAACCGTTACTGCGCGGTGGTCACCCTAGACGCCAAAAATGCTTTCAACAGTGCCAGCTGGGCAGCAATTGCCGATTCGCTGCACAGGCTGAGGGTACCTGTGTATCTGTGCCAGATTCTGAAAAGTTATTTCCAGAACCGCAGATTGATCTACGAAACAGACGCTGGAAAGAGGAGTGTGGCTATTACGGCGGGCGTTCCACAGGGATCCATTCTGGGCCCGACTCTCTGGAACGTCATGTACGATGAGGTTTTGAAACTGAGCCTTCCCAGAGGAGTAAAGGTCGTCGGATTTGCGGATGACGTGGCGCTGCTTGTGATCGGAGAAACACGAGAGGAAGTAGAAGTACTGGCCACGGAGGCGATAGACACGGTGGAAGACTGGATGCGGGAGAAGAAGCTATCTCTAGCTCACCACAAGACTGAGATAGTTGTCATCAGCAACCGGAAGAATGTGCAGCATGCAACAATTGTGGTTGGCGAGTGTACTATCGACTCGAAGCGCGAAGTCAGGCACTTGGGAGTGATGCTAGACGACCGACTGAACTTCAACAACCACGTTGACTACGTCTGCAAGAAGGCCACGGTGGTGATCTCGGCACTATCCCGGATCATGCCTAACAACTCTGCGATCATCAGCAGCAAGCGGAGACTACTAGCGAGCGTATCATCATCCATCGTCAGATACGCAGCCCCAGTGTGGTCGTCGGCATTAAAGACTGGAAGAAACCGCGCCCAGCTGAACCGTACGTCCAGGCTGATGGCGATGCGAGTGTCGAGTGCGTATCGAACCATCTCGTCAGACGTCGTGTGTGTAATAGCCGGGATGATCCCTATCTGCCTTCTACTGGAAGAAGATAGCGAATGCTACAGGGACCGAGGCACAAGAGGAATTCGGAAGAGAGCGCGAGTCAGCACACTACACAAGTGGCAGCAGCAGTGGGATAACGCTGCGAATGGCAGGTGGACTCATCGTCTAATTCCCAACGTGTCGATGTGGATCACCAGAGCACCCGGGGAGGTTAACTTCTACATGACACAATTTCTGTCTGGTCATGGGTGCTTTAAGCAGTACTTGTACAGATTCGACCATGCCAGTTCACCGATCTGTCCTGAGTGTCGGGACACAGAAGAAACACCGGAGCACGTCATCTTCAGTTGTCCAAGGTTCGCGCATTCGCGAGGAGAAATGGTAGCAATTGTCGGCGTCGACGTAAATGTGGAAAATATCGTCGAACGTATGTGCAGCGACGAAGAAAAGTGGAACGTAGTTAACAGGACTGTAGTTCAGATCATGGTTGTACTACAGCAAAGTTCGCGGGAGGAACAACGATCGGTTTCGGGAGACATTCCTTCGCCGGGAAACTCTCTGACGGAGTAGAGCCGAGGACTAGTAGAGTAGAACGCGTCGTAGCACCGGTCTGGGTCGTCGGAGCGCCAGTGAACCGGACGCCAGGACTCACTGGCATCGCTGGAGTGACTTCGGCACCCCGCCGGTAAGTTCGTAATGTCCGCAAGGCGTAGAAGATGTCTGCCTCCGGGTGGGTCTGCGCTGAAGGGCGAAAAAAGTAGGAAATTAACAAATTACTAACAGGAGCTAAATGGTTCAGCATGACGCATGTTGCTTGCTGATTGGCGAAACCTAACAAATTACCAACAAGAGCTAATTGGCTTAGCATGGAGGTAGCGAAAAAGCATAGAAAATTTTAACAATAACAGCGTAGAATAACAATTTGGTGATGGTGCACAAGGCACATAACGCCTCCCCTCCAAATACTGCATGGTGGTACCGGAGGGGAATTTAAGGTGGAGGTGAACTAGGAGAGTGTTTTAGTGGGTAGGCGCACATTCGAATCCCATACAGCGTCTTTTGAAGATTTTTGGACTCCTAGAATAATAAAAAAAAAAACGCACACACACACACACACACACACACACACACACACACACACACACACACACACACACACACACACACACACACACACACACACACACACACACACACACACACACACACACACACACACACACACACACACACACACACACACACACACACACACACACACACACACACACACACACACACAGAGATCGTTTGCAGGTACCCAGACGGCGGCAATCCGACTTCCAGTAGATGCGGCCAACAAGATTGCGGTAGCCGGCAAGATCAAGGTCGGATGGGCGGTGTGCCCGCTGCGACTGGCTCCCCGAGTCACCAAGAAAATGGAAAGGTGTTTCAGGTGCATGGAATTTGGTCACCAGTCAAGACACTGCAAGGGTCCAGATAGGTCCAAACGGTGCTGGAACTGCGGCGAAAACGGACACGTTGCTCGAGACTGCACGAAGCAACCCAAGTGCATGCTGTGCAAGTCGGAGGAAGGAAATGGCCACCGGACGGGAGGCTATAAATGCCCGGCCTACAAAAAGGCGAAGGCAGGCCAACAATGATGCAGATAACGCAAATTAATCTGAATCATTGCGACATCGCACAGCAACTGTTGTGGCAGTCGACAACAGAGACGAAGTGCGATGTTGCGATCATCGCAGAGCCGTATCGGGTTCCTCCTGAGAACGGCAATTGGGTAGCGGATATAGCAGGACTGGCAGCTATACAAGTTATGGGCAGATTCCCTATAGAGGAAGTGGTGGAAAACTCTTACGAAGGTTTCGTGATCGCCAAAGTTAACGGTGTCTTCGTATGTAGCTGCTATGCGCCTCCAAGATGGACCGAGGAGCAATACAACCGGATGTTGGATGCACTCACTGACACGCTGGTAGGACGTAGGCCAGTAGTCATCGGCGGCGATTTCAACGCCTGGGCCGTTGAGTGGGGCAGCCGGCAAACCAATGCAAGAGGATATAGTCTACTTGAAGCTCTGGCGAAGCTGGACGTAAAGCTGTGCAATGTAGGAACAGTCAGCACATTCCGCAAAGACGGTCGTGAATCCATCATCGACATTACATTTTGTAGTCCATCGTTGATGGAAGACATGGACTGGAGGGTGAGTGAGGAGTACTCCCACAGCGACCACCAGGCGATCCTCTACAAGATAGGCCAGAGAGCTCCTACGTCCATACAGAGAACTAGAACTTATGAGCGGAAGTGGAAGACGAAGGACTTCGACAAGGAGACTTTTATCGAGGCACTTCGGCCAAATAGCGATGCGGCAAACCTCGACCCAGGGTGGTTGACGGAAGCGCTAGCAACGGCATGTGATGCAGCAATGCCGAGGAAGATTGAACCTAGGAACGCTAGACGCCCAGCGTACTGGTGGAATGCGACGCTCAGCACCCTTCGTGCGACTTGCCTCCGAGCTAGGAGACGAGTTCAGAGGGCAAGAACTGCGGCCGATAGAGAAGAGCGCAATGTTGCGTTCCGTGAAGCTAGAGCTGCCTTCAAACGAGCTATCAAGCAGAGCAAGGCGAACTGTTACAAGGAGCTATGTCAGGAAGCCGACGCTAACCCCTGGGGAAATGCCTACCGCATCATAATGGCAAAGCTGAAGGGCCCAATGACGCCAGTCGAAATGTGCCCAGACAAACTGAAGGGTATCGTGGAGGGTTTGTTTCCAAAACACGATACAACAACGTGGCCACCTACGCCGTACAGCGAGGGCGATGTGGAATTTGACGTAAACCGACTGGTCTCGAACGACGAGCTCGTTGCCGTGGCGAAAGCATTGAAGGTGAAGAAGGCTCCCGGTCCGGATGGAATCCCCAACGTGGCGTTGAAAGCAGCGATCCTGGAGTATCCCGATATGTTCAGGTCAGTGTTGCAGAAATGCCTGGAGGAAGGCATCTTTCCGGATATATGGAAGGTCCAAAAACTAGTGCTGCTGCCAAAACCAGGAAAGCAGCCGGGAGATCCAGCATCGTACAGGCCGATCTGTCTGTTGGATACGCTCGGAAAACTCCTGGAGAGGATTATCCTTAACAGGCTGACCGAGTATACCGAAAGTGAGGGAGGGCTGTCCACGATGCAGTTCGGCTTCCGCAAGGGAAAATCGACGGTTGACGCAATTCGGACCGTCGCTGAGATGGCGGAAAGGGCATCCTTACAAAAGCGGAGAGGAGATCGCTACTGCGCCGTGGTAACGATAGACGTTAAAAACGCGTTTAACAGCGCCAGTTGGGAAGCTATCGCCGTAGCCCTGCATAATATGCGGGTCCCCGACTATCTGTGTAGGATTATAAGGAACTACTTCCAGAATAGAGTCATTGTGTACGGAACCAACGTAGGGCAGAGGTCGTTTAGAGTGACAGCAGGTGTTCCACAAGGGTCAATACTTGGCCCTACGCTCTGGAACGCAATGTACAACGATGTGTTAACACTGAAGCTTCCGGCAGGTGTCATTATCGTGGGGTTCGCAGACGACGTTGTATTAGCGGTAACTGGCGAATCAATCGATGAAGTCGAAGTGCTGGTATCGGAGGCAATCGACACAGTGGAAAGATGGATGAATGGAGTGAAGCTGCAGATAGCCCATCACAAGACAGAAGTGCTCGTAGTCAGTAACCGCAAAGCAGTGCAAAGGTTGGAGATCACGATCGGAGAGGAGAGAATTTCATCGCAGCGCGCGTTGAAGCACCTGGGCGTGATGGTCGACGACCGCTTAAACTTTAACGCGCACGTTGACTATGCCTGCGAAAAGGCGGCGAAGGCGGTTAACACAGTAGCGAGGATTATGCCAAACGCGGGCGGTCCAAGAAGCAGTAGGAGGCGCCTCTTGGCAAATGTTGCAACCTCAATACTTAGGTATGGAGTGCCAGCCTGGGCTCCGGCGCTAAAAACGAAGAGAAACCGTGGAAGGCTGGGCAGTGTGTTCCGGCTCATGGCTATGAGAGTCGCGAGTGCCTACAGAACAATCTCGTCGGAGGCTGTATGCGTTATCGCTGGGATGATGCCCATCTGCATCACCCTAGAGGAAGACGTCGAGTGTTATCGGCGGAGTAACGTAAGGAATGCGAGAGCAGCTGCTAGAATGGACTCGCTGGTGAAGTGGCAACAAGAGTGGGACAATGCGGCGAACGGAAGGTGGACCCACCGACTGATCCCAAATGTGTCGGCGTGGGTGAACAGGAAGCATGGGGAGGTGAACTTCCATCTGACGCAGTTTCTGTCCGGGCACGGCTGTTTCCGGAAGTACCTGTTTCGATTCGGTCACGCGTCTTCCCCTCTGTGTCCGGAGTGTGTGAACGTGGAGGAAACACCGGCGCACGTCGTCTTCGAATGCCCTAGGTTCTCGGAGATGCGCAGGGATATGCGCGGCCTGACAGTCGACAACATTGTCGAAGAAATGTGTCGCGACGAAGCTACGTGGAACGCTGTCGACAGAGCAGTAACGAGGATGCTGTCCGCGCTGCAAAGGAAGTGGCGCGAAGCCCAGAGAGCGCCGGAACGCGATCGGAGTAGGCTTGATCCACCGCCGGGGACATGACTGAGTCGTCCGTTGCGTAGTACCGGTTTTTGGTCGTCGGAGCGCCGGTGAACCAGAAGTCTACCACCAACCGGAATCGCCGGGTCGACTTCGGCACCTTACTGGTCGGGATGAAAACATCGGTGTCGAGAGAACTTCCACCGTCGGGGTCTTTCTCTGTCGGAGTAGGCTAGGTCCGTCCACCGCCGGGGACTAGACCGAGTATATCGCGGAGAAGCACCGGAACTTGGTCGTCGGGGCGCCTGTGAACCGGAAGCCAGTCTCCAACCGGAATCGCAGGAGAGACCTCGGCACCTGTCCGGGAAGAAACGGTTTCGGAAGATGTTCCACTGCCGGGGAAGTCTTTGTCGGCGTAGGGTAGATCCACCGTCGGGGACTATCCGAGTCGTGCGCGAAAAACTGGAGTGCTAAAACGGCACCGTTCCTCGGAGAAACTCAGTATGATCCGAAGTACTTGCTGGTGGTATTAGAATAACAAATTTGGTGTGTGTTTGTGCTAACTGTGTCGCTGAATGGCGATAGGTTAGGTACGAAAACGAGAATGACTAGAATAACAAATTTAGAAGCGACAAAAAGTGCATGAGCACAATAGCAGAAGAGCGCATGAGCGCATTGCCCCCCCTGCAGCAGTCGCATATCAGTGGTACCAGGGGGATCGAGGCGTCAAGGTGTAGCAGAGTTTTTACAATCGGTTTTCTCTGCTTTGGAGGTTGGGAGAAAAAAAAACACACACACACACACACACACACACACACACACACACACACACACACACACACACACACACACACACACACACACACACACACACACACACACACACACACACACACACACACACACACACACACACACACACACACACACACACACACACACACACACACACACACACACACACACACACACAAGGGCAGCAATACCTTCTTGGTGGTTCCGGAGAGACGTAGGGTTTGGCGACCACAGGAATGTGTTTTAGTGGGTCGAGGAGAGAGTAGTCCTGGCTTCTACCGGCATTGTAGAAGACGGCCTCATCCCCACACTACCCTAACCTTCCTGTTAGGGTGTCTGATGAGCAGATTTATCCCCCTATGGTTTAGAAGGAAAAAAAAAAACACACACACACACACAAAGGCAGCAGGGACAGGAGTCCAGGGGCCTGACGAACCCCCCCTTCTGCGAGTCGGTTGGAAGCTTGGGAGTCTTCTCGAAGCGAAAACCGTTCACACACCCGTGTGAATTACCACCTTTGGCGCTTCCTTCGGGGAGTGACCGGGCTTCTGGTCTCCAGACAGCTCAAGAGGAGGATGCCTAGGATGTGGCGGGGGTTCAACAGTGGGCTCTGTTGGATCCTCATAAAAAGCCACACATCTGCAAGCAACTCCGTACAAGCGACCTGGTACCGCTTCCAAAGTGCCTTAGCCCAAACACCCGGCGTGCCAACGGGCACATTAGGATTGATGCCAGTAACATCCTGATTATGGTATACTGGTCAACGCAAACGACAATGGACTACGGATTATGGATCGGATGGCGACGATGGGCTGACATTCGTGCTGTTCTGTTCCCTGAGTAAGGAAGGGTGACACCTACTTGAAACGGCGAGCGGGCTAACAGTACGTTTGCCTCCGTCCAGTTAAAACCTTGGCAGGCCTCCAGGTACGGTCAATACTCGCACCAACAAAGGTGGGTAGTAGGCTCAGATGGAACATTCCTGACCTACGCTGATCCGGCTCTGGACACGTACCCCATGAAGGTACGCGTTCAACCCTCGCTTGGCCTCCCTGCTTTGCAAAGATTACCAAGGGATCATAAGCGACTACACAGATCGAAAAAAGAGTGTAAAGTTCTGTGACATATGATGCACATAATTGGAGCGTGGGATATCGCAGAACTTTACATGACATATCATGTAAAAGTCATAAAATATCATGTAAACTTCCATTATATGTCATGTAATTCAGCATGACTCTGAGTGTTTACATGACATATAACACAAATTTACATGATATATCATGTAAACCATCATAACATTAAGTTTACATGACTGAAATGAAGTTTACATGACGTGTAAATCTCATTATTTTTATCTGTGTACTACAACGAGTGGAGATAGCGGCCCGGAGTGGGGACCCAACAAAATGGAGAATCTAACGAATATCGAAGCCGAGGAGGACGCGAACGCGTTCTGAAGAAGCGAGAGGATGCAGAGATCACCAGTGACACCGCTGGAAACCGCAGCGATCGCTACCAGTAGCACAATCCGAAGCGAGCTCCAAGGAAACCAACAGGAGCTAGGGTCTTCGAGCCAGCGAGTGTTCACACCGACGCCGAAGAGCAGTGCTGCTCAAGAGTCGGGTTTGGGTGAGGTGAGGAAGAAGGTGAACGAACTATACGAGTTTGTGAAGGACAGACACAACGTGCACCTGAAAATTAAGCAGATGGTGACGAACATCAAATCTGCTGTTATAGCTGCCGAACGGGAGCAAAAGGCACTCAGATTGAGAGCTGAAACAGCTGAAAAGGCTGTAACGGAAGCTGCAGGAAGAGCTACGGCGGAAACTCGGGAGACGCCTAAGAGTCACCGCTCGGAGAAAAGAGGTAGGGACACGCCTGGAGACGAGGAAGTCCCGAAGAAGCAGAAGAACGATCAGTCGCGCGTCGACAATCAGAGAAACGATGGAAGAGACAGTGGATGGCGCACCGTTGAAAGCCAGCGAGTTAAGAAGAAAAAGCGAAAGGAAAAAAATAGAAAGGAAGACGGAACCGGAAAAGAAAGAGAAACTTCGGCCATCTAGGAGGAAAAGCAGAGGTGATGCCCTCATTGTCGAAGCGAGCGACAAGACAACGTACGTACGTGCTTCAAGGAGCTGTGCAGAGAAGCAGACGCCAATCCCTGGGGACAAGCTTATCGCGTCGTGATGGCGAAGATCAAGGGCTCAGCTACACCAGCTGAAATGTGCCCTGAAAAGCTGGAGGTAATTGTGAACGGCCTCTTTCCGAATCACGGTTTAACCACATGGCCACCTACGCCGTACGTCGACGGGGTGGAAGTACCCAAGCAACACACATGTTATATAAAAGTTACGACAGCGCAAGTTTTGGTTGTATAGAAGTTTATTTTACGTTATTTCAACACAATGTTAGAATTACGTAAAATAAACTTCTATACAACCAAAACTTGCGCTGTCGTAACTCTATTATAACATGTGTGTTACTTGGGTAGCTGCCGGCGCAAACCGGCTGTCTAACGAGGAACTCCTTACAATAGCCAAAGGACTAAAAGTGAAGAAAGCCCCTGGTCCAGATGGTATTCCCAACATGGCATTGAAAGCGGCGATCGAAGCGTTTCCGGACATGTTCAGGATAACGATACAGAAATGTCTGGTGGATAGCTACTTCCCAGACATTTGGAAGATCCAGAAGCTGGTGTTGCTGCCAAAGCCTGGCAAGCCGCCAGGAGACCCAGCATCGTATCGATCGATATGCCTGCTGGATACGCTTGGCAAACTCCTGGAGAAAATCATCCTGAACAGGCTGATGAAGTGTACGGAAAGCGAGAGCGGACTGTCTAATAGGCAGTTCGGGTTTCGGAGAGGGAAGTCGACTATGGATGCAATCCGGACAGTCATTGCGAATGCGGAGAAAGCCTCAAAGCAGAAAAGAAGAGGTAATCGTTACTGCGCCGTGGTAGCTATAGACGTGAAGAACGCATTCAATAGCGCCAGCTGGGAAGCCATCGCCACAGCACTACACAACATGAGGGTCCCTGACTATCTGTGCAAGGTTCTGAAAAGCTACTTCCAGAATAGAGTCTTGGTCTACGAGACAAACCAGGGTTAGAGATCGGTTAGAGTCACGGCGGGTGTGCCACAGGGCTCCATACTCGGCCCAACGTTGTGGAATATTATGTATGACGGAGTGTTAAGACTTGAACTACCCGGAGGAGTCGAGATCGTCGGTTTCGCGGCCCTGGAAGAAGTAGAAATGCTGACGGCGGAGACGATCGGTTCCATCGAGGCCTGGATGAGTGAAGTAAAGCTGCGGTTGGCTCACCATAAGACAGAGGTAGTGCTAGTCAGCAACTGTAAAGCAGTTCAACGGGCCGAAATTAACGTCGGCGGACAGGTTATCCCGTCAAAGCGTGCGTTAAAACACCTGGGCGTGATGGTGGACGACCGATTGAATTTCAACTGTCACGTCGACTATGCCTGGGAGAAGGCAGCGAAAGTTGTTAATGCTGTATCCAGGATTATGCCGAACATCGGTGGACCGAGCAGCAGCAGCAGCAAACGTCTTCTGGTGGGAGTATCCTCTTCGATACTTAGATACGGAGTTCCGGCCTGGGCTACAGCGCTGAAACTGAAGCGGAATCGAACAAAACTTTCGAGCACGTTCCGGCTCATGGCTATTCGTGTGGCGAGCGCGTACAGGACGATATCGTCGGAAGCAGTCTGCATTATCGCCGGGATGGTTCCCATACACATCACCCTGGCAGAGGATGTAGAGTGTTACCGGAGAAGAGGCACTGCAAACGTGAGGAAGACAATCAGAGCGGACTCGTTGGCTAAGTGGCAGCAAGAGTGGAATGACGCGGAGAAGGGTAGATGGACCTACCGGCTTATCCCAGATGTGTCGGTATGGATGTCCAGAAAACACGGAGATGTGAACTTCTACCTAACACAGTTTTTGTCAGGTCATGGATGTTTCAGACAGTGTTTGTATCGATTCGGCCATGCAGAGTCCCCATTCTGTCCGACATGCCCAAACAACGAGGAGACACCGGAGCACGTGATATTCTACTGTCCGCGATTTGAAGAAGTACAGGGGATGGCCAAAATGTTTGGGATAGGCAACTTTTTTTTCTCTCACAAAAAAGTTCAACATGCTATAACTTTTCATTGAGTGCATCAAAAAATCTCAAATTTTGACTGTTTGTCAACCTATTATATGTGCATCTATGGTACAAATTTGGGCTCGATTGATTAATGTTTCGCAAAGTTAGAACCGTTTGCGTGAAACACTATTTTTTAGACAACTCGTTTTTGAGCTGTCATATCTCGGAAACCATTGAACCGAATTAAATAAAATTTTGAACGAACACTAACACCATATAAATGCTTCACAAACTATTAAAACATTGGTACTTTTTGAACGTTGAAAAAAGTTATCATGGATTGACATTTTATAGATTTTTTTTCTAAAAAATGTATTTTTTTACATCAATGTCAATACATTTTAGTGTTGATATTCAAAGGTTTCCTACTTCTGTTCTCAAGTTATCTCTAATTAGATATATTAGAGCCTATTAAGACTGAAGGAAGAACACATTTAGTAATTTTTGTGTGGTATTGTAAATTTGACTTATTTTCCTCTATATGGGTAAAATTTTCAACCCGGTATAACTTAATTCACCGTGAGAAAATATTACATTTTATAACGTCGTATCAAGTATCAATATATTGTTGATGAACGTTAAAAAAATCATTCAATTCGGTTTACTGGTTTCTGAGATACGACAGTTAAAAAAACTAGTTGTCTCAATAATAGTGTTTTACCCGAGCGGTTCTTACACCGCCAAAAATTATTCAATCGAGCCCAAATTTGTACCATAGATGCACATATAATAGGTTGACAAACAGTCAGAATTTGAGATTTTTTGGTGCACTCTATGAAAAGTTACAGCATGTTGAATTTTTTTTTTGGAGAAAAAAAGTTGCCTATCCCAAACATTTTGGCCATCCCCTGTACGTGGTGACATGCTAGCGAGCGCTGCTGGAAATCTGAGTCCCAACAACGTAGTAGAGAGAATGTGTCAGGACGAAAGCGTATGGAATGCGGTGAACAGAGCGGTCACGCGGATCATGTCAGCTCTCCAGCGGAGATGGCGCGAAGATCAAAGAGTATTGGGTCGCGATCGGAGTAGGCTTGATCCACCGCCGGGGACTTGACCGAGTCGTCCGTTGCGTAGTACCGGTTATAGGTCGTCGGGGTGCCGGTGAACCGGAAGCCTACCACCAACCGGAATCGCCGGGTCGACTTCGGCACCTTACTGGTCGGGATGAAAACATCGGTGTCGAGAGAACTTCCACCGTCGGGGACTTTCTCTGTCGGAGTAGGCTAGGTCCGTCCACCGCCGGGGACTAGACCGAGTAATCCGCGAAAAAGCACCGGAGCTTGGTCGTCGGGGCGCCTGTGAACCGGAAGCCAGTCTCCAACCGGAATCTCAGAACCGACCTTGGCACCAGCCTGGGAAGTATCGGGAACGGAAGAAGTTTCAGTGTCGGGGAACTCTTCGTCGGATAGGGTAGATCCACCGTCGGGGACTATCCGGGTCGTGTGCGAAAAGCTGGACGAAAAAGTGGAGTGGCACCGAAAGAGCACTGTTCGGAGCAAGTTAGCAGCATCTAGAATAACAAATTTGGTGTATGTTTGTACCAACTGTGTCGCTGAATGGCGATAGGTTAGGTACGAACACAAAAATGATTAGAATAACAAATTAAAATGCGAAGAAATGTGCATGAGCACAGAAGAAGGAGAGCGCATGAGCGCATTGCCCCCCCTGAAGCAGTCGCGTCAGTGGTACCAGGGGGATCGAGGCAAGTAGCAGAGTTTTTCCAATCGGTTTTCTCTGCTGAGGGTGGTAGGGAGGAAAAAAAAAAACACACACACACACACACACACACACACACACACACACACACACACACACACACACACACACACACACACACACACACACACACACACACACACACACACACACACACACACACACACACACACATTTGCTCAGTTCGTCGAGCTGAGTTGATTGGTATATGTGACTCGGCTCTGCGGGCCTCGGATCGAAAGTCGGTTTTTCGAGCGGTATTTATACCCTTCTTATGGGTGTAAGAAGGGTTAAACGACTGGAAATAGGCTCAGTGTACCAGTTATGGCTATAGTACCTCAAATTCGCCATAGTTGTTTTTTAACCTATAACGGTGCAAATCATCAAGAAAAAATATGTGAACAATCGATCACGTTCATAAAAGATGATTGCACTCATTCAAATTTCACATTTCGCTCAAATTATATAGAAATTATATAGAAATAACTCATTTTCCTTAAAATTTCGGCTTCCTTGCATCCTATTTCGCCATAGTGTACCAGTTATGGCAAGTCCCAGAAATTAAAAAGTATGTCCATAACTGGTACAGGATTCCTATCATTGACACACGCCGTAATAAATAGTAAAAGTGGGGTTGGCTAAGATTTTAAATTTTTCCTGTAAAGTATGAAAACAAATCTATAATTTCACATATCGCCGACATTCGTCGGTCTTCTTCTTATTTTTGTAGAAGTGGTTTTCCTTAGGTAGTGCCATAACTGGTACATGCACCCTAATTGAATATTTTTCATTGTGCATTTTTTTTTTTGAATTTTTTTTTCACAAATATGTATAAAGAAATTCAAAAAAAAAATGCAAAAAGCAAGCCCATGAATCGTATTACATATAACTGTGTAAAGCATTACTTACATTTATTTTTTTTAATTTCCCTTTACGTACGTAATGTGTACTAATAAAATCACAATTATTGTTTTTTTAGCATCACACATACTGAGGAAGGATCCACCGCCGCTGAAGTGTGCACGGTTCTTGCTAGCAGCATGTTCGAAATGAATGAAATGGTGAGCTATAGAATAATACATTTATTTTTTGTCAGGACACGTGGAAATGTGCTTCGCGACAAGAATATGAACAAGATGTTTTTCAAGCTAACGGTGGTGGGTTTCGTCACAGAACGGTTTCGTGCTCTTCCATTGACAGGTCAACCGATCATTTTCAAGGATGGCAGAAAATCACTTCAAGCAATAAATGATACGGGATACGAATAATCCAAGATAGCCTTGTTCTTGCAGTAGCATGATGTCGACGCCTCACACCGTGCTCGTATCACAGAACAATTAAAGCATCTGATGCACGCTTTATCGCGTGATGACCCGTTATCGGATCATGTTACAAGTCATGATAAATCGTATTCATCACATTGTTTGCCACTTATGCACCCGTAAGCCGCATTCATGATTCGAAATGATACGTTCATAAGCATATCTGGAAGTTGAATCACCAAGAATGCTCAAAAATGAATGAAATCACTAATTTATCATTTCGACTTCATGATAACGATCGCATCGCGCCCGCACATGCCGAGCGAATCATTCTTCTCGGACCGAAGTTGGTTATGATGCTTGACGACAAAATGTTATCGTTGTTGCTATGATCGCGCGATTCCGTTCGACCGCGACACATTCGAAATCTGATCATGATCACTAGATTTCCATCCTTGATCATTTTCAATGTTACATCCACCGCCTACTCGGCAAGTCTACCCAAGAAACCAGAAGTTCGGATGAAATAGCATGTTTGGGCTTAGCTATTCGAAGGAAGATGAATAGCATTCTATTCAGATCAGTTAATTAACCGAACATGAGTTCACACGAAGTACACTTGTGTCGTTAAGAGGAACGCTATTCTGTTTAAAAATAAGCTTCGGAAAAATCGAGGAAAAAAAATGCGCTTTGTCCTCAAAAGTAATTTATTAGTAAGACACAGTAGGGCATATTTTTATTATCGTACAAAAAAGGGCCGAAGGGTCTCAGATTTTCATGGATTTTTTTCCACAGGCAGGGCACATATGAACAAAAAAAAAATGAGAAAAATTCGAGGTCGACTATTTTCCCGGAAAACTTAGGTGGAAATTTTTGGTTTTCCCCTGACACTACTTACTTTGAAAAATCATAACTCAAAAACGAAACATCGTAGAAACAAAGTTTTTTATTAGAAAATGAAAAAAAAATTCTCAGGATTCAAAAAATTTTGAACTGGAAAAAGTTTTCCACAAAATTTTCCACAGTTGAGAAAATTTGTAAAGAAAAGACGGAAAAACTATACCCGAACTCGTGGAAAATTTACGAAAAAATATTTTTGAGAAGGTTATTTTATAAGCTTTAATCGCTGAAATTTTTAGAATGCAATTTATTTTTTTGATTTTCGGTTATGGTCAATTTTGTTGAAAAATGCCCCAATGTGCCATAAAAGCCTTTTTTTTTTTGAAAAATCATAACTCAAGAACGAAGCATCGTAGAAGCTAAGTTTGTTTATGAAAACATAAAGCAAATTTTCTCAGGAATTCAAAAAAAAATATGAAATGGAGAAAGATTTCCACAAAATTTTCCACCGTCGAGAAAATTCACAAAGAAAAGCCGGAAAAACTATGTCCGAACTCGCGCGAAAATTTTTCAAAAAAATAATTTTGAGATGGTAATTTTATAAGCTTTGATCGCTGAAATTTTTGGAATGTACTTTTTTTTTCGTTACTGAGTTATCGCCAATTTTGTCAAAATGATCATGTAAGCCTATATTATATGGTTATTTTTCTCTAAATTTCCCATAACTCAGGAACGAAAACAAGGTGCATTCCAAAAATTTCAGCGATCAAAGCTTATGAAATTACCGTCTCAAAAATACTTTTTTGAAAATTTTCCGCGAGTTCAGACCAGGGTTGTTAACGTTAATCAACGATTAACGCCGTTAACGTTAATTTTCGTCCGAATCAACGTCAACGGCGTTGCGTTAATTTTCTAGCCAGTTAACGTTAACGCCAACGGAATGCGTTAAATTAACGTCAACGAATGCCGTTAATTTTGGCGTTAATTGATGTGATATGCTTTGTGATCTGTGTGACACTTGTGGTTTTTTTTTTCAATTTTTGGGTAGATTATTATTTGTGTTTGACAAGATTTTTTTTTTTCATTACTCACTAGCAGGAATTTTTTTTTGGAACTTGTGCGCCGGCATTTGACCAACAGTGTCATAATTGAAAGACGAGGAACATTGAGTTCACTAAGCCTGAAAATTTTTGACAGCACAGCGGGGTCGACTCTCAACAACTTCTACTCAGAGATGCATTACCAAAATGCGCTGATATTTTATTTTCTTTGATTTCTTACATGAATTTCCATTTAAAGTGATGCATATGCATATAGGGTGACAATGGGTATTATCGGCAGGTTTGTTCTCTTCGTCATGGGGGGTTTTTGAAACTTGGCCATATAATTCAGCTTAGTTGGGAAGGATTTGAGACCAACTCTGAGTTCAACAGGTTTCAAAAAAACCCCAAAGACGAAGAGAACAAAACGGCCGAGAATAGGTAATTTCCCCTACTTAATGCACAAGCTCATATTTTTGCAACTTCATCGCGAAAACTAGTTGCAATAAATTAAACAAATATTTAGCTGGGTAGAAGTTGTTGAGAGTCGACCCCGCTGTGGTGTCAAAATTCGCTGCCCAAGTGAACTTCCAGCGGGCGGTGCACTCGTCTATATCGTCCACGTCAAGAACCTGCAAAATGCTTTGCCGACTTACTCAGGAAGTGTGAGTTTATGCTTCGGAAGGAAGTAATGGTGTTGGTGCATTATGCACCTTCAGCTGTGAAACTGAGCGCGCTTGTTATGCAATTGCAATATTAATATACACCCAGCGCGCTCATTTTTGGGACTGGAAGTGCCCAAAGCGCTCTAATTTCGTCCATGACTATCCCCCGGTGTTTTTAGGCTATCCACATGTTGTTTGTGGACAATTATATAACGTGACTCATCTTAAGTAGCTATGGTCCACTGCACGAATTTATGCTGGCCTGCTTACTCTCACAGAAAATTTGACGTTTGAGAGGTGCCGACACCGCTCAAACGTCAAATTTCGTGTGAGAGTAAGCAGGCCAGAATAAATTCTTGCAGTAATCCATTGAGTTGATCACAGTAGCCATCCATGCAAATGTCAAAAATTTCAATCTCATTATCTCATGGTCCTGATTACTTAGAGAGTTGGTGTCTTCGGCAAAATTGTATGGCTGGTCAAGCACTTATCGATAATAAGACTTATGTTTCCAAATTCCACCGCTAGGCGGTGCTAGTGAGCTAACAAATTTTGTTTTCCATATATATCAGGAAAATTTGCAAAAAATTGCAACTAGCGCCGCCTAGCTGCAGAAACTGGAACCAAACGATAATTATTCTGAAAGCCCTTGATCTACCAAACAATTTTGCCGAAGACACCATCTTTCTAAAAAATTAGAATGCTGAGATATGTGAAATGTAAAATTTGTACGCTCTCTAGCGCTGCCTAGCGGTGAAATTACGAATCATACGGCCCATACTCTGAAAGCCCTTGACCAGCTGAACAACTTTGCCGAAGAAACCAACTCTCTAAGTAATCAGAATCCTGAGATATATGGGATGGAAATTTTGTCAGTGTTGCATCTGCTTGTCTAAGATATCACATAAATCACAGACAAATAGATGTGACACTAACGAAATTTCAATCTGATCTATCTCATGATCCTGATTACTTAGAGAGTTGGTGTCTTCGGCTAAGTTGTTTGGCTGGTCAAGGACTAACCGATAATAAGACTTAAGATTCAAAATTCCACCGCTAGGCGGCGCTAGAGAGCAAACAAATTTTAAATTTCGCATATCTCAGTATCCTGATTTTGTAGAAAGATGGTGTCTTCGGCAAAATTGTTTGGTAGATCAAGGGCTTTCAGAATAATTACCGGTTGGTTCCAGTTTCTGCAGCTAGGCGGCGCTAGTTGCAATTTTTTGCAAATTTTCCTGATATATATGGAAAACAAAATTTGTTAGCTCACTAGCACCGCCTAGCGGTGGAATTTGGAAACATAAGTCTAATTATCGATTAATGCTTGACCAGCCATATTGTGCATCCTAGCTTAATCACTCAGATGCTGCTGATCTGAGTCAGCCGCCATAAGATTGCGCCCGTTTGGTTTGTACACGGCGGCTGACAGCTCCACCCGGCGGCTGCAAAACAGTTTTAGCCAAGGTGCACACCGTGTACAAATCATACGTGCGCGGTCTGGCGCGATCTGAGGCTGCGCGTTTCAAACGCAGCTTGCTGAGAATCTAAGATAAGCGCGACAATACAACTTTGCCGAAGACACCAACTCTCTAAGTAATCAGGATCATGAGATATATGAGATTGAAATTTTTGACATTTGCATGGATGGCTACTGTGATCAACTCAATGGATTACTGCAAGAATTTATTCTGGCCTGCTTACTCTCACACGAAATTTGACGTTTGAGCGGTGTCGGCACCTCTCAAACGTCAAATTTTCTGTGATAGTAAGCAGGCCAGCATAAATTACACTAGTTTACAGCATTTTTGAACTCGGTAAGCTGATGATCATTTTTGGTGTAGAATCATGCCCTGAATTCGAAAACGCGAAAGAAAAAAATTACAGTAGAGCGGAATTTTTTTCGACTTTCCATACAAGGTTGATGATTTGAAATCGATTTTTGTTCCAATTTTAAGCAAAGTCACTCACTTCAAACATCTCATTCTCCGTAATCAATGCTCCGATTGATCTAAAATTTTTACTGTAACTCGCCTACATATGATATGTCAAATAAACGTCGAGAGAGAATTTTTAAGTTGGTTTTTTCTTATTGAAAAAAATACATTTCTTCTAAAATTTTTGGGAATTTTGCAAAAATTTAAGAAGATCGTCCCTAAAACTCGCCAATATCTTGAGTTTCATCAATCTGACGCAAAACCTGTATTCAGATGATCGAATGGTATTGTATTCAGCTTTTAACTTATGGAAAAAGATTTAAAATTGGTTTAACAAAACGCAATATATTTGAATTTTAGTAAATTACATATTTTGAAAAATTGTAAAACTCGATATTGAGCTAAAACTCAAAAACTGTTCTACTTAAATTTTTTTGAGGGTCGGTTTCGAAATCAGCACTAAATTGTGCTTCAAAAATGTTGGTCGTTGACAGAAGTTCACGACTTTCGTTTTATTTTGTAAACTTGTGTTATTATCGGTTAGTCCTTGACCAGCCATACAACTTTGCCGAATACACCAACTCTCTAAGTAATCAGGATCATGAGATATATGAGATTGAAATATCGTTAGTGTCACATCTATTGGTCTGTGATTTATGTGACATCTTAGACAAGCAGATGAAACATTGACAAAATTTCCATCTCATATATCTCAGGATACTGATTACTTAGAGAATTGAATTGAGAACAATCTGAATTATGCGATTTTGCACACCTTTCCGATAAATTTACCAAAATTTTTGGTTGGACCCAAGTAGATTCACTTAAATGTACAGTCTAGTATCAATTAAACATGTACTACAATTAACGAAAAATTAACGGAGTCGTTAACGTTAAATCAACGCTCCGCGTTAACGTTAACGTTGATCAACGCTTCCAAAAAATCAACGGAAGAATCGTTGATCGTTACAATTAACGTTAACGAATTAACGAAACGGCGTTAATCGTTGATTAACGTTAACAACCCTGGTTCAGACATAGTCCGAATGAACTATATTTAAGCTTAAGAGGCACGCAAACGTTCAACATGAGTACGGTTAATATTTGATTGAACACTGCTCAAAAGTGCAACGTAAGTTCTTTCTGAACTTGTTTTCGACTTTAATGTCGTTTGAAAGAGAAGTCACACGCTTCTACATATACTTTCAAGTTCATAAACAATACATGAGTAACTTTTTGGAGAATCAAGTTCGACGAAGCCAGAATTGAACCAAATTTATACTTCTGAGTCCGCGCTTCAAGTGAAATCCGAACTTTTGGTTGCTTGGGTAGACTACCACACTAACTTTTGAAACTGTTTTGTTAGCAGCCCGTAGTGATACTCCTAGTTGGTAGGGATCACCTTTAGCTAAAAAATTTAATTTATTTAGCGATTTCAATTATTAGAATAACGAATTTGCACTCACAATTATTCAGTTTTCTTCTTTCTTGTCCTTTAGGTTTGTGGATTCTGAAATACAATTAGCCCTATAGAACTAAGTATATTTAACTATTTATGCGAAGTATGCACTTCAAACGGAATCGCTCAAGTAATTTTCGTTCAGTGCATTAGTTTTCTGTGACCTCTCACATACTCACTCTAGGATTAAGAAATTAAGTTTTAAGAAGATTTAACAAATTATTGAGGATATTAAACAAATAAAAATGCTATCAAAACAACAGACTTTCTTTTATCGTTCAATCTCCATCAGTTTGCATCGTCGGTTGTCCCAAAATTGCACATGGTCTAAAAGCTTGGGGGCTCACCCTGCAAATGATAGCTAAGGGTGTTAGAAACAAACTTTTGTCTGACGGCAACTTTCAGAAATGACGTTTATAGGTCGCCCCGGCGAGATTTTTGAAAAATGGCCATTTTTGGTAATAAATTTCATACAAATATTTTTTACCGTACAAAATTTGGCAATACCCACTATTTTTATATTTTTTACAGCTTGATATGGATCCAAACTACTTGGGAAAAATAATTAACGACATGTTTTGAAGTTAACTTTTTGATACTGAATTTTTAAATTTACTAAAATTTGTCATTTTTTGATATACTGCGCATTTTACCTTTTACCATAAGTATCTGAATCTAATTCTAATTTAAAACAATTTCCATAAAAAGATAGGAAATTTTATGAGGAAAAACTTTGCCGAAGACAGCATTGCGTTTTTTCTATCCGTTTTGGAGTTATTTACGATTTACTATTTGGTGAAATTTGAATTTTTTGGTATTTTTCTAAAAATGTCACATAAGAACTTCTTAAAAACACATACAAAGTAAAAAATCACGTATGCTCAACAAGTTTTTGTCTTGACTGTGTTATGGAATTATGGCGGCATCATTTATTGAATTTTTGTTTCCGTTGGCAAATCCATTTTCTTTGATATAGAAAGGTACCGTAAAACGGGGTATCATTGATCAGCGGGGTAACATTGATCGTCTTGACCGACCTCATGAAATGTTCAAACAAGCATTTTACATTGAATCCGTTTCTACTATCGAATGGTATATCGTGATCTGCTATTATTCAGCTATCGAATGACATGTAATACACGATAATTGAATTTCATAAACAATGAAATAAATCGATTTTTCCATAAGTGTGTTTCGTAACGCAATGAGATACATTGTCAAAAAATCATGCATGGCATGAATACTAGATACAATATGAGGTTCGAAATCACTGTGTTACTTCAATATGATATCCTAGAGTTAGATTTAATCACCGAAACTTTTATGAGAATACTATTTTTCAATAAAATATGCGATTTATTAAAAGTAGGTTATCAATTCAATCAAATTCATTAAGCCATTGCCTACCTTTAGGCGTTATTCGCGGATTGGAGGATTTTAATCCTAAAATAACTCAAAAAGTACAAAACAAAGTAAGAATTTGAACAGCATATTCGAAATCAGCGACCCTGAATTTAGTAAGTAAGGGTATTTTCAACACAAACGAGTATTGATCTCTGACATGATCAATGTTACCCCAAATCAACAAAATCAAAAATTAGGTTAAAAAGCCTATTTAAACATGATTTAAAGTTTTATAATACTTTTTCGAGTAGCTTAACACATACTCAGAGGACCAGTACCTGTTTTAAAAATATAAAACATGTAATGTTTGCTTTAACAAAAGAATTATTCAAGAAAGATCAAAAATTCTGATCAATGTTACCCCGGATTACGGTACCTACTAGCGAGAAACTTTATCACAGGTACCATTTTGAGATGCCTCAGTAGGCCATGGCATTTTTAACGGTGATGTACTGACAATGGTTTATACGCGCATAATACACAATCAAACGCACGGCACATTTTCTATATTATTTAGAAGGCGATACATTCCGCAAAACATGCCGCTTTTGTTTTTCAAAATGATGTTGTTCAAATCGTTCAAAGACATGAATAAAACGTCCTAGTAGTCCCTATCATTTTGATCAACATATAGGATGATAAAAATGACGTCACTTGTTTACGTCCAAAACTGTTGTTTACCAATAATAGCCTACCTTGGCTTATTACAGGGGATACTCAAAATAACTGGGACAGGTAAAATTTTCACTTTTCAAAAAATGTTAAAATCGCTGTAACTTTTCGAAAAGCGCATCAAACATTCTCAAATTTTTACTGTAAGTTCATCAACTAGTTGTGTATCAGTGATCAAAATTTGGGAAGGATCGGGCCATTCTACACAAAGTTATAAAGGTTCTAGGAAAAGGTATAATTTTCCGATAGCCAATTTTGAGCTGTTATATCTCCGGATTCAATGAACCGAATGCATTGAAATTTTGATCATTTATGACTCATATAATGAGCTATTAAAAACATTTGACTAAACTTAAAATTCTTCACACGAAAGAAAATTATTTCGATTAGATTATTTTTCTAATTTAACACCAATTATCGAAAACTTCATCATCGTTTCAAAGTTCGAGATAGTAATTATAGTTCATTTAAATTCCCTTCTAATTGAATTGAATATATAACCAATAATGAATAAGCAACCAAATAGCCTTCATTAAATTGAAAAAGTAATGGGATGCATATGAAAAATAGATAAATTTACTGAAGAAACATGGGATAAATGAAATCGCCATAACTTTTTTTCTTATAAATAATTTCAAATTAAGTCAACTGTTTTTCAAAGTTCATTATGTAAGTCATAAATGAACAAAATTTCATTGCATGCGGTTCATTGAATCCAGAGATATAGCAGCTCAAAATTGGCTATCGGATAGTTATACCTTTTTCTAGAACCTTTATAACTTTGTGTAGAATGACCCAATCCTTCCCAAATTTTTACCACTAATACACAACTAGTTGATGAGCTTACAGTAAAAATTTGAGAATATTTGATGCCTTTTTCGAAAAGTTACAGCGAGTTGAACATTTTTTGAAAAGTGAAAATTTTGCCTGTTCCAGTTATTTTGAGTATCCCTTGCCGCGTGTGTGTTATGGTAATCAAATTGTTCTAACCTTGGATAACATTACGTTAACTCGCTCATCCCACCCGTTTCAATTTGCCTCGGTGTATCTTATTTTCGGTGTTGATAAGATAGTTCAAGTCAGTAAATGTAAAAAAGACATGCTCTGGAATGTCTTAAATTAGAACTTTGTATCTAAAAATTGGTGTTCTTACGTAAGATGTTCGTAATCGCGATTTGTATTTGGTATGGATCAACGTATTCGCCTTTATTCACTTTGCCACTGTTTACTGGGCTGTTTCACTGGTCCAGGACTCATACGTCTTCACATAGAAAAATAATTGAAAATATCGACAGGAAAGTAAGATAAACGCGAAAATATGGCTCAACATTTTGTGGAGAATATCTTTAAAAATTAATAGGCAGTTCTAAGCTTGTAAAGCCAAGAGAGCTAGCTTATTAAGAAAACTTTGCTATATAATTTCTATATGAAGGGATTGAATAACAAAAAATAAAAACCTCTTAATGATGTCACCATAATTCCATAACACAATCAGGACAAAAACTTGTTGAGCATACGTGATTTACTTGTACCTATGTGTTTTTGAGAAGTTCTTATGTGACATTTTTAGAAAAATACCTAAAAATTCAAATTTCACCAAATAGTAAATCGTAAATAACTCCAAAACGGATAGAAAAAACGCAATGCTGTCTTCGGCAAAGTTTTTCCTCATAAAATTTCCTATCTTTTTATGGGAATTGTTTTAAATTAGCATTAGGTTCAGATACTTTTTATGATGGGTAAAATGCACAGTATATCGAAAAATGACAAATTTCAGTAAATTAAAAAAATCAGTATCAAAAAGTTACCTGCAAAACATGTCGTTAATTATTTTTCCCAAGAAGTTTGGATCCATATCAAGCTGTAAAAAATATAAAAATAGTGGGTATTGCCAATTTTTATACGGTAAAAAATATTTGTATGAAATCTATTACGAAAAATGGCCATTTTTCAAAAATCTCGCCGGGGCGACCTCTAAACGTCATGTCTGAAAGTTGCCGTCATACAAAAGTTTGTTTCTAACACCCTTAGCTATCATTTGCAGGGTGAGCCCCCAAGCTTTTCGACCATGTCCAATTTTTGGACAACCTAATCGTCATCGATATTTGAACTCAACGCAGTGACATTCGACTTGTATGGCAATTGACACCACCGCATACCCTATTGTAATTCCTGGTGGTAGCTCGCCGAGGGGTACTCGTTGTTACACCAATCCTTCATACACTCCCAATCAAAGGTTTGGGGTCACCCCCTCAAAAATATGTAATTTTTTTAGGCCCATATCTCCCCAAATTTGCATCCAATTTCAAAACCTCAGGTCTCATTCAAAAGATAATAAGTCAACGTATCTTTAAACATGGTAAGGTAAAACTTATACAGAAGTATTTGTATGTAAGCTTAACCTAAAGTTGCCAAATTTCCTTAAAAATAAATACAAACATACGGCAATATCGCTGGAAAGTGAGTCGACTAAATTTTAAGATGAGAGTGGTTATATATTTTTTTTAGCTTTCAACTGCTTTTTACCAAACTTGGCTAAAAAATCTTGTAAAAAAGTTATTAAGTAAATTAACTCTTGATGTCAAAAGTTTGATGTCATTTTCGTAAAACATGGACAAGTGATTCGATGTTTTAAATACATGGAGTTTGGCCATCAGGCGAAAAATTGTAAGGACCCCGACAGGTCCGGACGATACTGGAGTTGGGGGGGGGGGAAACGGCCACGTTGTTCGGGACTGCACGAGCCAACTCAAGTGCATGCTGTGTAAGCCGGAGGACAGAAACGACCATAAGACGGGATGCTTTAAGTGTCAGGCCTATAAAAAGTAAGGGTATGCGGTATACCGAATTGTTTCGCCAATGACACCTCGAAACGAAATTCCGCGGAATTCCACGGAATTCAACTAGGCGAAATTTTATTTTTTAAATTTCGTTTCGTTTCGTCAAATTCTAAAAATTTCGCCTCTAAAAAATACATTCTGACGAAATAAAACGGAATTCCGCGGAATTGCTTAAAAATTTCGGAAACCAATGTATAGTACAATATGTCCATCTTAGGAAAATCTTGCACATCTAAAGTTACTTAAAATATCTCGAGTATACGCTATGTATTGGACCTGCCATAAAATCAATGTACAGTATCGGACAATAAAATTGCACCAAAGCCGGTTTCCCATGCAAACTAGCCAACTTTAGATTGCCATTGCTCAGTTATTTCTCAACCAACAATTCAATTTTCCGTGACGAACTACAAAGCATTTCAATTTTTAAAAACTATTGAAAAAGTTCATTGATAGCTATTGATACAAAAGTTACAGATAAGTTGAAATTTGACAATAAAAATGAACCAAGTCAAACAAAAATATTGCAAAAAATGCAGAAGTCAAATCATGTTGGTCTCTTAAGCAAATTTATTCGTCATAACACAAGAAACATATTTGCCGAAGACACCATAATGATATGACGTATCCATTTTTTGCTGTAACATTTTTTGTCTTGGTACATTTTTATTGTCAAAATTCAACATATCTGTAACTTTTGTACCAATAGCTAACACCGAACTTTTTCAATAGTTTTTAAAAATTGAAATGTTTTGTAGTTCGTCACAGAAAAATGGAAACAACTTCCTTACCTTACCGATCAGGCTAAGGCCGGGGTGGCCTCTGCTGTACATAGTAGCCTCCTCCATTCCACTCGGTCCATGGCTGTTTGTCTCCAGTTCCGCACTCTGCGTAGGGTCCGCAGATCATCCTCCACTTGGTCGACCCACCTAGCTCGCTGCGCTCCACATCTTCTTGTACCGGTCGGATGACTCTCGAGAACCATTTTAGTCGGGTTGCTGTCCGACATCCTGATGACGTGACCCGCCCACCGTAGCCTCCCGATTTTCGCGGTATGGACGATGGTTGGTTCTCCCAGCAGCTGATGCAGCACGTGGTTCATTCGCCTTCTCCAAGTCCCGTCTTCCATCTGCACTCCGCCGTAGATGGTACGCAACACCTTCCGTTCGAAAACTCCAAGGGCGCGTTGGTCCTCTGCACGTAGGGTCCATGTTTCGTGCCCATAGAGGACGACGGGTCTAATCAACGTTTTGTAGATGGTTAACTTCGTGTTACGGCGAACTTTATTCGTTCGTAGAGCTCTGCGGAGTCCAAAGTAGGCACGATTTCTTGCCACAATGCGCCTCTGAATTTCTCTGCTGGTGTCGTTGTCGGCGGTCACCAGTGAGCCCAAGTACACGAATTCTTCAACCGCCTAGATTTCATCACCGTCGATAGAAACTGGGGGTGGCGGGCGCGTTGATTCCTCCCTAGAGCCCTTTGCCATCATGTACTTCGTCTTCGACACATTAATGACTAATCCGATTCGCCTGGCTTCATTCTTTAGTCGGATGTACGTTTCCGCCATCGTCTCAAATTTGCGAGCTATAATATCAACATCGTCGGCGAAAGCAAGCAGCTGAACGGACTTCGTGAAAATCGTACCACTCGTGTTTATCCCCGCTCTCCTTATCACACCCTCCAAAGCAATACAAGCGTAACTAATAGATGTTGTTACATTTTTGATGCGGTGTATGGTTCTGTAAAGAACTATTTATTAAAAAGACATTTACACTGTCTTCAGCCAAAGGCTGCACAGACTGCACATTACTAACACGAGACAACGGACAACACATATAACATCCAGTGGCCCAGTGGAGAATTTTCCGTTTTTGACGAAAAGTTTTCCCCGACTGAAGCGGTAATCGAACCCACACTCCGAGGCTTACGAAACGCCCAGATGAGTGACCGCACTAACCGCACGGCCATTAAAGGTGTTCTAGGTCATCCATGAACTTCCACGAGCAAAGGTCTGAAGGTCTACAAGTGCAATCAATCAGTAGATGTTACATTACTAATGCAGTGCAACATCATTACAGATCCATGGAACATGGTTTTTTAGAGAACTGATTTCCAAAGATGTTCTAGGTAATCTAAGGACTCCCGCGAGCAAAGGCGTTAAGATCTACAAGCGTTATGAATGGATTGTTGTTACATTACTGATATGGTTTATCATCCTACAAGTCCATGAAGCAAAGGAGTTCTAGGTCACCTAAGAACTTTCGCGTGTAAAGGCCTTAGATCTACAAGCATAATCAGTGGATTGTTGTTACAATACTGATACGGTGCAACATCCTACTGGTCCATGCAGCATTGTACTGCAGGGGAATAATTTCTAACGACGGTCTAGGTCATCCAAGAACATCTGTAGGTAAAGGCCTTAAGATATACAAGCGTAATCAATGGATTGTTGTTACATTACTTATGTGGTGAAAAATCCTACAGGTCAATGGAACATGGAAGTTTTGTAGAGTAATAATATCCAATGAAATCCTAGGTCATCCAAAAACTCTCGTGAATATAGACCTTAAGTGTGATCAATGGGTTGTTATTGCATTACTGATGCGATGCTACATCCTACAGGTCCATGAAAAATTGTTCCAAAGATGCTTTAGGTCATCCAAGATCTTTCGCGAGTACAGGCCTTAAGGTCTACAAGCGTAATAAATGGGTTGTATTCACTATCACGAGGTTCATAGAGCTAACCTGAATGAATAAATGACTTTATCAAATGTAGGGCATCCAAGAACAGTCTAGAGTGAACTTAAGGCCTTTAAGCGTTACCAGGTATTTCTTTGGGCTTTTGTTGGTTGGAGGGTCTTCAGATGGTTTCAGAGAGGTGTAACATTTTGAAATCTAAATTCAGTACAAATAGTAAATAAATAAAGGACCGAAAGAAGGTGGCAGGACTTCTACACTGATGGAATGACTTTTGCAGGTAATCCACAGCTATTAAAAACAACTACGATGGAAGCATCACGCTTGTGATTTGTAATATACGTATTTTACAGCCACGGAATATCAATGCACGATATGCTGGCTTTTGGATTGAATCTCCTAACCACGTAGATGACATCCCTATTCCCCCTTAATGGGCTTGTTTGCAGCCAACATCAATCGGGTATCCCATTAACAATTTGGGTTCCCTAAACATTGGTACAATGCGGGAGTCAAAAACATGACGTCATCGCGCCCTGGAGCTCCAAACATTATCATCATAGTAAACAAATGAACCGCAATTCCACATATAGTATGGTATTTATGCATTTGAAGATGTCCACTCTTTAAATCCTTTGAGTTATAGGTTTTAACATCTAAAAGACTCTTACACCGAATCAGTAGAATAAAAAAAAGCCATTGGTTATCCTTGTAGATCAGACCACCTTCACTCGCGAAAGTTCTTGGAGGACCCAGAACATCTTTGAAAATAAGTTCATTACAGAACCATGCTCCATGGACCTGCAGGATGTTGCACCGCATCAGTAATGTAACAACAATCCATCGATTAGAACATCTTTGGAAATTAGTTAGGACATTAGTTTTTCACAGAATAATGCTTCATGGACCTGTAGGCTGTTGCACCACAATAGTAATGTAACAACAATCAATTGATTGTCCTTAGAGATCTTAGAGTATTCACTCGCGGACGTGCTTGGAGGACCTGAAACATATTTGGAAATTAGTTCTACACAGAACAATGCTCCATGGACCTGTAGTACGGGGCACCGTATCAGTAAGGTTACAATAATCCATCGATTACGCTTGTAGATCTTAAGGTATTCACTCGCGGAAGTTCTTGGAGAACCTAGAACCAGAGTTGCTTTCTATCGCTATCAATGGTAGGTAAATCTCCTATTTTGATAGGCTAACTGCGATCCAAGTCAGCGTGTGCTCTGATGAGTCACCAGGCACCGTCACTTTCCTTTGTCCATCACAACTGAACTGACTTTGATGGCGTGTAGATATCACTGATAGGCCATCTTTAAAATTCGTTTAAAAATCCAAATAAACACTTACCGTGGTGAAGTTTTAATATGTGATACAAATTAACAAGTATTGCATGTTAGTCATTAAAAATTTTGAGATTTGGCTAGAATCGCCAAAACATCAGTTCAGTTGCAATGATTGTGATTTGGAGTGCGGGTCAGTATCAAGTCGTTGCCTGTCATTGTCGTCTTGATATTGATCGGCCTACAGTGATAGTGACGGTGGTGCAAAATCAGTAGTCAACTGACATGACTGATGTTGTGCAGCTCTGCCTAGAACATCTTTGGAAATTTGTTCGTTGCAGAACAATACTCCATGGACCTGTATGATGTTGCACCGTATCAGTAATGTAACAACAATCCATTCATTACGCTTATAGATCTTAAGACCTTACTCGCGGAAGTCAATGGAGGGACTTGAATATATTTGGAAAATTGTTCGTTACAGAACAGTGCTCAATGGACCTGTAGGATGTTACACCGTATCAGTAATGTTACAACAATCCATTGATTACGCTTGTAGATCTTAAGGCCTTTACTCACGGAAGTTCTTGGAGGACCTAGAACATCTTTGGAAATCATATCTTTACAGAGCAACAATCCATGGACGTTGCACCGTATCAGGAATGTAACAACAATCCATCGGTTGCGCTGGTAGATCTAAAGGATTTAACTCGTGGAAGTTCTTGGGGAACCTAGAACATCTTTGGAAATTGCTTCGTTACAGAACAATACTCCATGGACCTGCATGATGTTGCACCGTGTTAGTAATATAACAACAATTCATTGATTACGCTTGTAGATCTTAAGACCTTACTCGCGGAAGTCCTCGGAGGATCTAGAATATCTTTGGAAATTAGTTCTCTTCAGCACAATGCTCAATGGACCTGTTGGATGTTACACCGTATCAGTAATGTTACAACAATCCATCGATTACGCTTGTAGATCTTAAGGACTTCACTTGCGGAAGTTCTTGGAGGGCCTAGAACATCTTTGGAAATTAGTTCTCTTCAGAACAATGCTCCATGGACCTGTAGGATGTTGCACCATATCAGTAATGTAACAACAATCCGTAGATTACTCTCGTAGATCTTAAGGCCTTTACTCGCGGAAGTTCTTGTATGACCTAGAACATCTTTGATAATTACTTCTCTACAGATCTATGCCTTATGGATCTGTTAGATGTTGCACCGTATCATTTATGTAACAACAAGCTGTTGATTACGCTTGTAGGTCTTGAGGCCTATATTCGCAAGAGTTTATGAAGGACCTTCAACATTTGTGGACATAACTACTCTACTGAACCACGTTTCATAGACCTATAGAATGCTGCGCATCAGCAGAAGGATAATAAAACCCCATTGATAACGTATGTAGATCTGAAAGTTTCCTGGAGGTAGAGGTGTGCGCCGCCGCGCCACGCCGACGCCGCCGCCGATTTTTGGTTCACGCCGCCGCCGCCGATTATTTTTCGGCGCGCCGGTATGCGGTGAAATTATACGCCGCCGCACTCCAATTTTCCACGCCGATCTTTAAAACCCATTAAAAAACTATATAATTTCTTGATTTATTTATTTTATTTATTTATTGCTCAAATTCATGTAGAGTAAGGACTTCTCCTTATAAATTTCTACAATTAGATTAACTTTGAATACATAAAACTTTGATACATTAACTAAACTAACCTTTACTCGTGTTAATAATTATACTAGTTCCAATTAACAATGCCTCGTACAAAGAGAGTTCCCGCATAGTGAGAGGTTTTATGATGACACAATATGAAATTTCGATTGCGCGTTCCCTGAAAAGGTCTTAATTTTTCAAATAGATACGAGGGTTTTTCAGTATTAACAATTTTGAATAATGCAGAACAGTAACGTAGTTTCAAGAAATTGTGAAATGAGCAGCCTAATAGTTGTTGTTGATAATGCGTTACACTATCATATCTAGAGAGATTGAAAATCCACATTATGCAGCAATTTAATGCAACTCGTAGTCTATCGATTGCTCTCGCTGAAGCGTTTGTAAGAAACTCACAACCGTACGACAAGTGGGGTAAGACAAGCGATTTTAATATTCTAAGTTTAACAGCGCTTGGCAACATATTAGCAGTAATTCTGAGAGATCGAAGGCTACCATAGGTTTTGCTACACTGTAAATTGATGTGTCCTTCCCATTCCAAGTTATTTTGTATAACAATACCTAAATTTGTAAGTTTATTGACATATTCAAGATCATCATTCCCAAGTCTAATAGAAGGCAAAGCAGGCGGACAACGAGATCGTGAAATAAACATGACTCGTGATTTAACAGGCAACAAATTTCGCATTGACCAGTCATGAATTTTAGACAAGTCTAGATTGATTATCCGTGCCATTTCATTTAAAGAAAGATCGATCGAGTCAAAGTAAATCTGGACATCATTCGCGAACAAGTGTATCCTACAATGACGAAGTACTGTCGGAAGATCATTGATAAATAATGAAAAAAGGATTGGCCCCAGCACAGATCCTTGCGGAACTCCAGATACTATATCGATTTGATCTGAATTTTCGCCATCAATACAGACACACTGTTTGCGATTTATTAGGTAAGATTTTATTAATACAACAGCCTTACTGGAAAAACTAAATTGTCTTGCCAATTTGATTAATAGTTTTGTGTGTGACACACGATCGAAAGCCTTGGAAAAATCTAGAAACATTAGAAATGCTACAGCTTTTTTGTCAATCTTAGAATGGATATCATCGTGAACTTTAAGCACTGCGGTAGTTGTGCTATGCCCTGCTCGGAAACCAGATTGATACGGGCTTAAAAGATCGAAATTATCCAAAAAAGGTTTGATTTGAGATTTGAATATTTTTTCAAAAGCTTTGGAGAGGGCACACAGAATACTGATAGGACGCAGATTATTTTAATCTGTCCGTCCAGCTTTCTTAGAATAACTTTAACAGTTTTCCAACTCTTTGGAAACTTTGACGTTTTGATAATAAGGTTAAAGACATAAGTTATGTGAGAAACTACTAGGGGAAGAATATGCTTAATAAACTTTATTGGAATTCCATCTAAACCTATTGCATTAGACTTGATTGTTCCTATCGCATTGATTACTTCACAATCGTTAGTTACTTCAAACTTAAAACCATTTGGATTTTGCGGCATAAATGGAACATGAGAAGAATCACTAGAAAAGTTACTTGCGAAGTATTCATTGATTTCCTCCTTGGTGTTTGAATAATGCAAATTATTTTCATGTTCATTAGTAACATTGAGACTATAATTCGCTTTCGCTACGTTAATCAGGTGCGTCACTCGGTTACGTAATCTTTTATATTGGTTGTGATTAAAATCATTTCTGTTAGCAATCCAAGATCTATATGCCAAGTCTCGCTCAATCATGGCATGTAAAATATCATTATTAAACCAGTTTTTGTTACACGATCGTTTATGTACACGGACTGGTACAAAAGAATTATACAAATCAACTAACCGGTTATTCAAAATGTCTAAAGCAATGTCAGGCACGGTGTGTCTAAAACCGTTATTAACAAAATAAAATACCCATCTAAGCAGCACCCACCATTCGAAAGATATAGTATCCAGGTATCATCCCTGAAAATTTGAAAATGTTTTATCGAGGGAATTGAAAGTTTGAGCGATTTGAAATTTTAGGGTGATTTTTTAGGAAATTCTCTTTAAACTATTAATACTCAATCCTGGTTGTGTCACGATCGTGACATTCGACCTCCCCCTCATAAATTTTGCATTCAACATTCGAAATGTATGGTATTCAAGCATTCTTGCTGAAAATTTGAGAACATTTGATCTACGGAATAAGAAGTTATTGTGAATAGTGTTTGTAAACCAAATATATAGGTTTTTACTGTATATATGGCAAATAAATGGTTACTATTTACTACAAATAAACAAAATCAATTCAAATGCCCGCTATTGTAGTCAACCACAGCATTCAACAGTTGGTTGAAATAGGATTTCGATGTCTTGGGCGTACGATATCTCCCCCATGTTTCGGCAAAATCGCTGTGAACGCTCTCAGTAGCTTGCTCTCCGAATACACCAAGAGATTTCCCAGTCTCTTCACTGAACTGCTTCACGTGGAACCGCAATATATGGAACTTTGAGGAGTTCGGCAACTTAAGTGTCTCCCATATCGTTCCAAACTTTGCAATTAACATGGTGTATTCTGGATCCAATTTCTCCATTAAACATGCTCTGTAGATGTCTTTGTAGAGTTTTAGTGCTTGAAATATAATTATTAAAATACTACTAGGTTACATTTATAAATCATAGTTAATTAAACGCTTACATTTGAAAGATCGTGAAGTTCAGGATCTCCTTCAAGCACAATCAAAGCGTCCATCAAATTGTGACATGCTTTTCCTTGTGAAGAATTAGCATAAGTTAAAATTCACAAATAAGAAAAAAGAAAAAAAAAGAAGACATACTTTTCCTGTGAAACCATACGTTCGTTGCTGATGTCTCACTCCAGCCTTTATGGACCACAACTGTGCCTTTTCAGGGGATACTTTTTCGATGGCTTTGTACAATGCGTTTACAATTCCGATAGTTATGTGTAAAGCAGGTGGGGGAGTGGCTGTCAATATCTACTGCTCATCCGTACCGTTGACTAGGGGCTCATTTACACAACAAGCATAACGTTTCGTTGACTTGAATCCACTTTCTTTCCACTGCTGCATATTATGGTTTATATTTCCGACTGTTCTTAAAATTCCACAACAAGTCATCAGGTTAACTTTCTCCACGTCACAGTATGGGCATAGATGAGCAGATGAGTGAGCCATTATACCTGTGATAATGTTAATAATTTTAAGGTCGCCTGACACAACTCCACCGATCCCTTGCAGTCCTAATGCTTTCCAAATTGGAGAAACATTTTCATGTTTCTCGGCCAGACTTGGAGCTAGGGCTAGGATCAAAAGCCTATAATAATAAAAACATCATAAATACTAATATGTACCAGCGTAAATGTAAGATACATAGCTAATAACTGCAGCTGAAATACAAACCTTCGAACACCGCCGTCTTTAAAACGAACCGATTTCGACTGTTGTTCCAGTGAAACAATCGAAAAGGTGATTTTAAAAAATCCTCCTCCGCCATCAATCCCAAACTTTATCAGAACGTCTTCTTTTTGAGTGTCACGAGTTGCCAACATTTTATCAATTAGCCCTTGTACGTTAGAGCAATGTACAATAGGAATATCTACGATTTAAACGGCTACGCAGTCTTCTAGTATGGGAAAACGAGGTTTATTATTCTAACCTAGGTTAGAAGTAGATTTGCACCAAATGCGTACAGTCCGTTGCAAAACTAGACAAACCAAAATAAGTCATGTACCAACATCAACTCGACAAGACAGTTACAGTTTGACGAAACATAAGACCAGAAACGAAAAATTAATTACCCCTGAAGATGACACAAAACCCCAGTGTCGAAACGTCGGGCAAATAATAAACCTCGTTTTCCCATACTAGAAGACTGCGTAGCCGTTTAAATCGTAGATTAAAATCCTCAGTCGATCCTCCAGTAGAATAGGAATATCTAACCGAATCATGACCTCCAATTTCCCCCAAATTCTTTATTTCGAAGAAATTCTTCAATTGCGTATTGAAGCTGCTCAGTTTTTCTTTCATATTTGCATCAAACTTCACATTTTCGAATTCTTTGCAATACTCAATGTTTTCCTGATGCTTATGTTTTTATCCGTTTTCATCTCGAACACATTTTTCGCCGAAACGGACACAACTTTTGAAGAGCTGTAATATTTGTATATATATTCCAATAAATTACAAATTAAATCTTCTTATAATGCATCTTACCAGTTTTTCTCAAAAACCGTGGGTTTCCCCCTTCTATTCCTCAGCTGTATTGTGCTGCTTCCAGATTCAGTTGTTTTTGAGTGCAAGAAAGATGACACCACTGCTTCGCCAGGCCGTGAGGCTGATGAATTATCTTCCAGCAAATTGCTTAAATTGCTGATTCGCTTCGACACATTACAAAAATGCTGCCTTCCCTTCCCAACTTCCGACAAACAGTTGTTACAAATGCCCTTGACCTTGTAATGGTTGAACTTTTATGCGAGTAAATGTGTAAATTTATTTTTCGCGCGAAATTCCCGGCACCATACTGGTTACATACTACACGGCAGGTTACACATAACCTATCCAGATAATCAGCTTCGCAAATCTTGAAGTTGCTCAAAAAATATTCACTGATTATGTTTTTCTGAGCATCAGTTATTTTATGCAATTTTTTTTATTTAGAAAAACATAAAGCACACAAAACGTGCCTGTTTTCCTCGTGAGATTTAGATCGCACCATTTTAACCACGTGTTCACTGCGCAGGATGGAATAGACTGCAAATGTTTATACAATGAGTATAGGCACTATTGTTTTTATATTAACAACCCGCACGTACAACTTTCTCCTTTTGGTATGCACTAGGATTGTATTGATGTATTGCCAAAGTAAAACAATAGCGATAAAAATCACCCTAAAATTTCAAATCGCTCAAACTTTTAATTTCCTCGATGAAACATTTTCAAATTTTCAGAGTTGATGCCTGGATACTACATCTTTCAAATGGTGGGTGCCGCTTGGATGGGTATTTTATTTTGTTAATAACGGTTTTAGACACACCGTGCAGGGTCATCAATTGAATATAAATTTGACCAATCGATATCAAGCAAGGTGTTTCTCAAAGATAAATTGTCAATAGATTTGTAATCTCTGTATCTTGTGATATCAGTATTGTTACTACGACGATCAATGTCCAATGAAGCAAAGATTAAATCGTGCTTCGAGAAACCAGAAGCACTTACTTGGTTGAAGTTAGATACAAAATTTGCGTTATTATAGACCGTTCCAGAAATTATAAGCACACCTACGCATAGCGATAAAATAATGATTTTCTCAACAAACAGCTATGTTTATATTTTTGTATTTTTATTTAAAGCATATTCTTCGATATCTGTAATGAGTTTATACATTAAAACGAGTTTTTGTATCCAAAATGTTCATTACAAAAAATTAACTTTTTAACTCTTTGCACAAATCACTTTTTTATATTTATGCTGATTTCATGTACTGTAAACTATTTTTTTCCTAATTTTTTCACAGGATCATTTCAAAAACATGTTTCTTTAGATACTGCATTGACTTTTTTTTGAAAATAATATTTTGACTGTGCTTACGGGCACTTCGAAATTTCGAGAAAACTTGAAATTTCAGCTTTCTTAATTTTTAAAGGAATGAGTCCACAGATTTTGGAATTTTCAAACATGTTCCTACGACAAAAAATATACTTCACTTTACGCATAATGAAGCTTAGGCATTGCTTTCACTTATGCTTAAATAAAATTGTAGTTTTACACATGTTATAGTATGAATTTTGCTACTTGTTTCGACTGATGAAAAAATTGATTTTTGGGAAACAAAATTTCTGAATTTGGATTGAAGTTTCAGGTCCGAAAGTCTATATTTGAAACTAAATCTAATGATTGCCTGATAGATACGTATATTGACATTCATGAATGTATTTTTTTAGATTTTTATCTAGTTTAGTTTTCTCCATAGAAGTAAAATAGTCAAACAAGGTTTTTCAAAAATAGTGCAATTTGTGCAAAACGTTTTTGAGGTGTCACTAAAGAATGTTCTGCCACTTACAAACCAAGAGTCAAATATAACTTTTGATTACCGGTATTTGATGTTAATATATAAGAGCACAATATGTGTGAAAATAAAGTTTATTCTTGCATTTATTCCTAGATGGCTGGGCGGCAAAGTTGTGCTTATAATTTCTGGAACGGTCTATAGTCAATAGTAAATCTATTAATGAGCAGCCAGAAGAATAATAATGAGTAGGTTCATCATTAACACACATCAATCCAAAACTATCCAGCACGCCCTGCATACGATAACGTTTAGTACTCGGTTCAATAAAATCAGTAATGAAATCACCTATTAAAACAGTGTTTTGAAATCGTAGAGAAAGTTCGAACAACTTCTCTTCCAGTTTAGCAGCGCAGTCTCCCCTAGGTGGGTTATAAAAAGTTCATAATAAAAATTTGTCTGCATTGTGGCTTATTTCAGCAAACATAAATTCTATTTTATCAACATCATCAGTATCTGCAACCACCTCCGAAACGGAAATGATCTTGCATTTATCCTGTTTTAACATTTAAAGTAATTTATTTAGGTCATCTACATACTTTACATAAATTAAACAATGAACGTTTTGAAGATAATAACTTGAAATAAAAATTTCTTCGATATGCTCATTGCTCATACCGGGGCACAACGTTCTCCATTAATTCAATATAATGTTCCAAAAGCGCTGAGAGGTATAATTGTAACGTATTTCACTACGTCCTTGACAAATACATGCTTAGTTTTCCCTGAGTAGGAACATAGTGAATAGTTATGTACAGTCTAGAACTATTGGTTTAATTGGATTTTTAAAAACCACTTCAATTATACAGTTATGAATAATTAATGTAATGTAATTTTTTTCAAAATTGTAAAATAATTAATGATCTGAAGAAAACCGATATTTTGTTAAAAGATATCGCACAAAAATACTGTTATATTTTAATAAGTCAGTCCTAAACAGTGGGCTTCCTTTGTCAGACGTTACATAAATTATTATATTGCGTTACTAGCATTGTTATACACTATACCCGGGAAATCCTGCACCAAAGACATCCAAAACCCTATACTCTTACTAACGGGTGTCCACTAAATAACGGGAATGATTATAGCAACTGACTAAAAAATTAAAAGCGCCTATAGAGAAAAGTTTTTTTTATGCAAAACAATCACCTATCTATCCACAAAGTTAGCGTATTTTTTATTTTGTTTCAACTTATTCTGTTCTGTAGAAAACGACATTGAAACAGGAAGCACTACTTAAGCGCCTTGGACGGCTTTACCGATTGCTCAAAAAATCCGTAAAAAAGTTAACAGTAAACCATTGTAAACCTAAAATCTGTCAAGTTTTGAATGAACTCCACAACCTGGCATCCCAAGAAACAGATCCTGAAGGAAATAGAGGCAAACTTACTAATCCAATAAGCATGAAATCATTTTACATCATTCAATGTATGTTTTCGACATGGGCTGGATAAATCAATAGAATGCCGTGTAAAATATCAAATATTCACATCAAATCACATTTACACATTGGACATCATGTAAATGGTTTGTTATAAAATAAAATAGCACACAAAAAGGTCATCAATGAACCGCAGTGCACAAATTACATTGACACGTTTTTATGATACAGAAAAATGGCATTTTTTTGGAAATTTCAATAAACGTCATTTACGGAAAAAGGCTGCCACCAAAACAGTAAAACCAGTCAGTATCCCCATTTTTTTTCTTATTGTTGTTTGAGTGTGTAGATGCTAAAGGCAGCTGGGAAGCCAATTACTTCAACCAACTATTCCACAGATGCAGAAAATGCGTGAAAGTACACTTTGAAAAGTCGTACAAAACAGTTGCTCCAACATCACTACAAAAATATACTGTACAAATCACTGCGTTCAATTTTCTAAAATTTTATATTTTTCCATGAAAGTACAATGTTAAACCTTTATGATAGATAAATTCAGATAGCCATTTTTAAAGATCATATATTTTTAAGAGCACTTTGTAAGCATTCTCGCTATTTAGTGGCCACCCGTTATACGCTCACGGTGCTCCCCAGACCGTTATTATAAAATAAAAATCTCCATCCAATCGGTGCCCACCAATCGTTTTCTATGACTATCCTGCATGTCTGGGCAAAATTTTAAAAAAATCGTAGGGCCCATTTTTGAGTTACGCCCTTTTAAAGGGCGTAAAGCCCTATATTAAAAAAAAAATCGAAATATTCAAGTATTCAACCATTTTTTTTTCGATTTTAATGAAATATTTCCATGAAGAATCGTTTTGCATTGAGTAACAGTTGTGTTGTCCATAGTTTTGGTCCATTTGTAAAAGAAAATGGGAATATTTTTGTGAGTTGACATGCGTATTTATATGCAAATATTTCAATAATTTCTGTAACTTCTCAAGATGAAATACGTTAAAAAACCGTGAATGTACTTATTTATTGAAAATGAAAGTAAATGAAGCGAAAGCTGAAAACGGCACCAACAATTTAAAAAGGCGTAACTGCATTTGAACACAGCACTTTCGTTCAAAGCTGTAGGGTGCAGAGTTGAAATTCCTTAAAATTCTCCATTACTTTCGGAAAAAGGAGGATTCCCGCTGGTGGTGGTGAATTGAGATGGAAAGATAAAATATGACCAATAGCTTTGAAAGAATGAGTCACTCTGAAAAGCAGTTACGCCCTTTTGAAGTGTTGAATACTAGATTATGTGTGTTGGAATAGATGGGAGAAAAGCTTGTTTTCAGCCCTTAAAATGCTAGCTTTGCTTGCGCAAGAAAACAATAGACCAAGTCGGTATGAAATCAGGAGTACTAATATGTGCTGAACTATCCAACGCATCTGTATGAGTTTTAAATAAAAATAAACAGAGTGTCTACTTTGAAAAGCTAACTTTTCAAATGTTTGAAATACACTGCTGCTTCAACAAAGGCTACAAAGTATGGAAAAAGGTGAATTACGTTAAACCAATTATTTTATTTCTTTTTAGTGTTGTATATATTTCTAATGCGAATCGCATTTAGCCAAATATATATTGTATTTTGAAACGTAGGTTTTGAATTTAAATGTAGGTTATATTAAATTTTAATACCTATTGATATGATAAATACGGAATGGCTGTCACAGTATGTGGACATGTAATGACAAATTAATAGACTTAGAATAACTCTAATGCCGAACCAGATCTGTTTATTTCTCATTTTTTTTAAGCGACATCTACATGTTTAAGGTAATTACCCAAGCAACAAATTGATGAGCAATTTGCTTTCAAGAGGATTTGAGATCCGTCATAAAACTAAGATAGTTTATTTTGACTTTTTGATGGTATAACCTCCTCGAAACTACTTGACTAACATATGTTACTTGTGTAATTTCTTCATCGAATTTGCGCAGCTATTTCAACTTAGGCGCTGTCCATAATCGTAGACTCAATTTTGGGCATCTCAAACACCCCCGAGACTTTTGTCCAAACAATATTTTCAAAAATGTGTACACTTTGACCAGAAACCCTTCAACTTCCCTTAAAGTCCACGTAGTTTATGGACGAGCCCATAGTGCATTGTTTTGACTGTGTCGTTGTAGGAACTGTGCATACCAACATTATCTTCAAAGTAATTGAACTTTATTATTTTTGTACTCAGATGAACATGAAAAACAGGCGGAATAGCCATTGTGTATTATTCATCTGCCTTCCATCATCTATACACTCATTTTACCAATAAATAAAACTGGCCTCCACTTTCCTTCCTTCAAATGGTATAAATATGAAAATAAGTTGGACCTTTGCTTAAAATTGATGAATGAAGCACAAATGCGCAAAGGGTGTTTTGCCCTTTCAAATGTTGATCTAGTTATAACTTAAAATCCCCTTTTTAACTAAAATAAAAAAGTTTGTATAAATGTGTAAGATGTATTTATATAATATATTGGCATGGTATACTGAAAAATTCTTTATATCTATTTCAACTAGATTTTAGTCCAATGAGATTTCTAGTCCAACGGCTTTCTTCCCTGCTAAAAGAAACTCACTGATTTTTGGGAATACATTAGAAGTGGGGTACAGGCCCCAAATCTCGCCTTGAAAGACATGCACTCAGTCTTGTAAACATTCGATACTTTTCCCTACCTTCATTTCGTTGCCCCGGTCGTGTGTCAGCTTGCTTTGTTACATTCGTGCGCTACCGCTACCTCTTGCACACAACACGAGCGGTAGAACGAAGATCAATAAACATAAGAAAGAGTCGAATCAATGTCATCTGACACGTTGACATTTGTCTAATTCTCGCTTTTCGCATAGAATTCAGCCAATTCCGATTATGAATGTTAATATAAGTTTATTCTTGCTTGTTGAAGCGAATACGATACACATATGGCCAAAACAGCGCTCATTATGGAAGAAGACAGGAATCACAAAAGCCGAACCGTCTCCCGAAGACGCTATCGTGGTCAAGCGCATTCGTTTGACATTTTGGTTTCGTGCGGTAGTTTGATTGCTTGTGTTGCGAATGTCGGACACAAAGGCAGCCGAATATCGACAAAAAGGTGTCAAAGACTGTGATCTCTAACAAGACTGCATGCACTTCACACCAGAACCGCCCAGCATCCTGATAGATATTACTTGATCAATTTTTAAGATATAAAACAATGGACAAACGAAACATATCTTGTAGCAAAAATGGTGAAACCCATTCCTTGGATAAGATGCTCTAATTTTCTTCTAGAATTTCTCCTCTAACTCATGTAATTTCTTACTAATTTCCCCATTACCTTTTGCCATGTACAGACAACTTTATATTTTCCTTTTCTTGTTATTTCTTTTACGCATTTTCTTGGTTGAAGTTTACCTAGACGTTCCAAATTTATTGTAATATGTATTCACGTTAAAGTACTCACTTATTCGTATTATAACATTCAAATGTTCACATTTTCATCAATAAATAAACCAAAACTATGTTCGACACAACCACTACTCAATGCAAAACGATTCTTCGTGAAAATATTTCATCAAAATCTAAAAAAAATGGTTGAGTACTTGAATATTTCGATTTTTTCTTTGAATATAGGGCTTTACGCCCTTTAAAAGGGCGTAACTCAAAAATGGGCCCTACGATTTTTTTTTAAATTTTGCCCAGACATGCAGGATAGTCATAGAAAACGATTGGTGGGCACCGATTGGATGGAGATTTTTATTTTATAATAACGGTCTGGGGAGCACCGTGACGCTACTATTTATCAACAGCAGGCCTGGTAGCATGTAACTTTTTCAGTGACTTAGTTATCAATTTCGAATCAGTTACTATCAGACGAATCTCCGGATAAAATACGCATGAGTAAGATAAATAGTTCAAGTCTCTTATACTGGTAACTTAAATCACTTCTATGACAGTTTCTGAAGGCAATTAAAATGGAATTTCTGTAAGAAATTCTGAAATTCTGCAAGAGTTCCTTATGAATTTTCAACTTTTAACTTAAACACTGGAGAATTGCTGATGGAATTTCTGTAGAATATTCTGGTAAAGTTTATAACAAAATTTTCTGGAAAATTTGTTGTGAAACTTTTAGTGAACTCTATGGTCAAAATCATCAAAAAAAAATGTGACTGAAATTCACGATACATGTATCTGAGATAATTTCTTGTGGAATTGATCACACATTTTCAAAAACCCTGTGTTGTGAAAAACTTTTAACATGATTTAATTCAGAATGAATACTAAATAATGGCTGTACCTCGATTCAACTACACAATTTCTCCAAGAATGGCTCTTATACATATATAAATAGTTCATAGCTGTAAAATTTGTAATTCCTTTGGAAGCTCATAAGGAAATTTTTATTCGGAAATAAACACATCAAGTTCCCCGGACATCCATATATATAAAAATGCAGTGGCGTACGTGGGACCGCGCATAACTCACGAACGGAACGTCCGATTTGGGTCAACTTTATTTTATTCTGTTAGTTTTCACCCAAGGAAGGTTGATGAGGCAAAAAACATGGAGAAATTGAGATTTTTTTTTTTGAAAATCGGTTTTCTATGCAATTTGCGGGGACTTGGTTTTGAAACGTCAAAAACGCAATAGGCAAGACAACGTTTGCCGGGGACAGCTAGTTTTTAATGAAATCCTGAATTCCGAAAACTATAATTAGAAATTCCGTTAATAACACAGTGAAACTATTTTTTTTTGTCACAAAAGCAAACTTCTGTATTAAGTCTATTGCTGTTTACCCTAGAATTAAAAAAAAATCTTGAAAATATGACGAAAATCACCTCACGAGTTTTTGCTGGATTTCCGCCATGAATTTGTTATTTTTTTAAAGAAATTTTATTTTTGAATATGATAAATATTACGCTGGAGATTATCTAAGAAAAAAAAACGTCTGGAAGTTTTTCTAATTTTATCAATTTTCAATTAATTACACACGAGAATTCCAAGAAATACTGTAGAAGAAATGTCTGAATAGCTAACATATTTCTAATAATAAAACAAACTTGGAAACTTTTCCCCTGCAATTTTACCGGATATTCGGTCAAAAATAATAGGAAAAAAATGGCGCCAAATCTCTCGAATATTTATTAGCTTTCTTCCTATTTTTTTTTTCTTAAATATTTACGGGAAACACCTTTAATAATTTTTATAGATAATTATCTAGAAATTCGTTCAAAAAATTTCATAAATTTTATGTTTATTGTGCTCTTATAATGCCAGACAATTGCACAGTAAAACCGCCGCATTCTGAAATTCCGCAAAGCCCTGGGCATCACAAAAGTTAATAAAACTATTAGAGATATTCACTGAAATTTCTTTTGAACTTTTCAGCACTTTACGCAATCTGTTATCTACTATTTGAATATTATGTTCATAAACTTGTTCCCTAAAACAATTATTTCAGCTATCAATTCCTGCTACCAGTAGTGCTTTAAAAGGCTAAAAACGGCTAGTTCTCTGTGTTATTCTAAATTACTTAAGCCGACAGTATTATTTAATTTATGAACTAAAAACAAAAAATATACGAAAACCCTTAAAAGAGTTTTAATGATATCCCATGTCTATTTAATCAAGTGATTCAAGGTTCCTATGAATGTGACAAAAGTTCATCAAGAGTTTCTGTGGAAATAACGAATAAAAAATTTTACAGAATAAACTTATTTAGAGGTTTACAAAGGATATCCTCTGAAAGTTTTTATAGCAATTTTTACAAAGCTGCTTTAAGTGCCTTGTTAGCTTTTTTATAAATTTGTTGAAAATATTACTCTACCGAATCTCCAACTAAGAAATTATTAGAAAGAATATTTGAAAAAAACATTTGAAATATTGAATAAAAATCCTTGACTATCTCTTTTAGCCTGTTAAATTCCTTTCGACTTTATAGAATAAGAAAAGTTAACAGTAAAATATTAAAAAGCTTGTATTGATGTTTTAAGACCTGCTCTAAAAATCCAGCTTTTTACGAGCCCTAATGGCCGCCATAATCACGCTCGCTTTTCGGAAGGGATAAGACGATCTGACGTTTAGCTTTTGTCGTTTGACCGCTGATATGTCTTGTCGAGAGCAATTATAGAAACTCACACGTGTTTAGAGCCACACAGGGAGAAAGCAGAAGCTATGTAAATGATAAAACCAGTGCACCATGCTTTATAATGGTTGTATGCTTTCCATTTTTTGTTTCTTAATATGTGTCAGACAGAGTACCTGGATAATTTAAACTATAGTATGGTAAATAAATTATGAAGGCACTTTTGTGAATGAAGTTTGCATGAACTAAGAAGAAGTCTGCAACCGATGTCTCTTTTTCAATGAGTATTTAACATTTGGAGAAATCTCCGAGTAGAGTCTTAGTAGAATATTGTGGAAACTTAAAGTTAAGTTCCTAATGGAGTTTGAACGCAAATATTTGTAAAGATATCTTGGGGATCTATTCTCTAACAATATCTTGAACAAAAAAAAATATTCTAAAAAATACTGTTGGTTTAATTCCTTGTGCAACTTGTTGATATTCACTGTAACAGTTTTCAGATAAATTACCAAAACAGGGGTAAATGAAAATAATGTTAAACCACAACTATAAAAACGTCATTGAATCTTCAACAATTTAGTGATTTACTAAAAAATTAAACACTTTTATTAATTTACGAAAATGGAATTAATAAATATGTTAAAATTATGGCCACGCCGATTCACGCCGCCGCCGCCGCCGCCGAAAATGCATTCGGCGTCACGCCGATCACGCCGCCGCCGCCGACATAAAAAGTGCCAAACGCCGCCGCCGACAGATTTTAAATCGGCGCACACCTCTACCTGGAGGGGAGGCCTCAGGGGGGTGGGAAAGTTTCCTCAGGGGTGGCCTTATGCCCCACCCAGACAAAGCCTTGTATTCTCTTGAACACTTCGTGACAGTCTCCTTGATTCTTCGCTTCGTCCGTCTAAACCACCCTTAACACCCCTAAAATACTCTGAAATCCTCCTTGAAACCAGTATGCACTCCCCTCCTTGAAACCCTTTAACCATCCCTTGCCCCCCTCCCCACTATCCCCTAGAACCCACCCTTGCTACACTATCCCCTCCCTTTCTGCTTGAACTCTCTGAAACAATCCTCGGATATCTGAAGGTCATCCCTCAGTTTTTTTACGCGGGTTTCGCAAATTAACACGTTTTTTTTTACAGGGTTTTTTTACACGGTACGTATCCCCCGTGTAAAAAAGACCTTAGTGTATTTGAACCAGTCTAGTAAACCATCCAACTAAGGTTGTGCTATTTTTATTTTTTACAGTTCCTAACGCAACTACAACCTACCAACGCACGAAATTCCGAGCAACAAAGGGGAAGGCGGAAGTCGACATCTGTCCACGCGGACCCAACCATGCAGACTTCGGCTCTAGAACATCTCCTGACGCGTTTGATGACAGTTTTTTATCAAGCTGGGGCTACTCAGAAGGAGGCCGATCACCTACTGATTCCTCGAAATGAAGTTTTGTGTGCCGGTAGGTCTCAGTACCAAGATCGAAATAGTTCCGATAAAAGATTACATGCTTCGCATGTAATCAGAATCCAGCTTGCACAGAAGATGCTGTCAAAGCTGGAAGGATTTCCCGACCTGCACGAGGACATAAAAACGCACTTTGGCTACACGGAGCTCGTGGAAAAGTGGGCCAATATGTGGGGAGGAATTGGGCAGAACATTGACGAATTACAAGCTCCGCTGTTGAAACTTCTAGAGGTGGTAGATTTTAGCCAAGATCCACCTTGTTTGATTGGGAGTATACCGGAAAGTTACTACAAAGAAACGTTAAATGACCTGTATGAGCAACTTAAAAAAATTGAAACAAATGATTCCGTCATCATGAAGTTTCATTCAACAATTTCGCCAGGACTAATTGTAGGTCCTGGCGAAATTGTTGAACTTTGTATACAATACACCAAGATTGTAGTAAGAAAATGGCTGAAGTTTTCTGGAAATCATTTCATGAACAAGGCTTCGATCAAAGACATTCTTTCTCAATTAAATGTTTTATTGCGGACGTCGAACACAAACCATTTACTGCAGCTGGGCAGGGATGGCTACAAAAATTATGTGCAACAGCTATCGGCAGCCCCAAAAGAAAACGGTGTGGCCAACGGCAACAATGACGTTTCCTCAAATAGCGTTAATGCTGTTTGGGGTCCAGTTAAGGAAATGGCCCGCAGCGTTATTGGACAATTGCCTTGGCTGTCAACTGTGGATGTATTGGTGATATTGGCGATATTGGTGATAATGACATTGATTATATCATTGATTTCTAAGTGTATAACTTCACATATGGATTTGTCTGATTTCCGAAATTCAATATTACCTAGATTATTGGTAATAGGTTGGTATTGTTTATCTTTTGTCTTTAAAAAATGGAAATAAACACTTGATGTTTATACCCACCCCGTTTAGGCCGTAACTTATTTCATTTATTTCATTTTTCGTGGATCTTGCCAGCTCTCGCACCTTCTTCTTGGTGTTCTTCATAAGGTTTTGGACAACCGTTCCGTCGATGATTTTGCTTAGGTTGACCCAGTTTTTCTTGAATTTGATGACGTCCTCTGATCCTCCATCCTTTTTCCGTAGTTTCCCTTTCATCAAAGTCAAATATTTCTCAATGGGCCTTATTTGCGGGCAGTTCAGAGGATTCATTGGCTTTTCCACAAATTGGACATTGTTTTCTTCATACCAGTCAAAGGTGTCACGCGCATAGTGGTGTACAAAAAGATGTACTTATTTCCCTTTCCCCCCATGGTTCTGTCATCAAATTGATAACTTCTACATCACTTCTTTTCTTCACTTATATTGTCCTTCTTATAAAACTAAAACACTTAAAACTAAAACTAAACACATGAGCACTGACTTCTATAAACTCAACTATTAACTGACTACATACTGACTGTATACTCCCGACTCCTGACTCCCCTCCTCTAAACATAGTCATCTCTTTTATAATTTGGCTTCAAAGTAATATTTATGACCGTACACGTCTGTTTTGGCTACCTAGTTCATACCTTTGGGTGTTAACGGACATTCGTTGAACCCCACGTGACTCGCGGTTTACTGTTTACGTTAACGGTGTTTCGTAGATTCCAACGTGCTCGCTCGGAGCGTTCTGACCTCTAGCAGTCTTTGTTTGTCTTAACGGTGAACCATTGATTCACATGTGCGTGCCCAGGCGACACATTATATTTACTGTTTTTACACTGAAACGCAAACTTTATCGCTACTAGGGTAAAAGTGCCAATGTTCCACATAAGTGACAATTACATTATATTTACTGAGAAATCCTAATCAATATGGAATAGTAAGGGTGATATCGACTTAGGGTCGTTAAAATCTCCCCTTTGCCAATCAGCTGTTTGATTCTAGAATTGAAGATTTTAGAGACAAACGGTAAGTGTAGGTTAAAACATTATTTTTATTATTATTATCATTATTATGATTTTGTTTTCATCCCCGAGAACTTGTTGATATGTTGCTCTGCCTTCAAAGTCTGCTTCCTTGGGTTTCCGTTTACGTTACGTAGCTCCACGGATGATTTCAGATTCCAGGTGTGGGTATCCGTTTGCCTAAAGCCGCTCTCACATACCTTCCATGATTTCAGATGAATGAAAGATATCTTAACCATGCAAATGTCTATTGTCGCAACCTCACTGGTCTCGAACACGTTTGTAATGCTCCGTTTCATCGTCGAGTCATATAGGACATCTCGTCTTCAAAAGGGTGAAAACCTTATATTCTTATTCCATTTTCGGCTTCTGGTTTGGTAGGAGAAAACCGGCTCCACTCAATTTTCGTAGTAAATCAAAATATCATCCAAAAGTCTTCTTTCCAACTTCAGACTGCTTCCATGCTGTCCGAATCATGCAGTTTTTAGGTTGAAACTGCTTGCTTATAGTTTGGTTATTATTTTGCGCATCCATGTTGATGACTATCGATATTTGTTGTAGAATTAGTCTTGAGTAACGAACTAATTGCTCTGCACCGAATGTATGGATTATTTGTTGTGTTAATCCGTATTTGTGTGTTTTTCAATGACAGTAAAATCATTATGATTTCAATTGCTTATCATACCTCGAGCTAAACATTCTGCTTGGTTTCTACCCGGGATCTTATTCCGTCACTTGTCATGATGTAACTCCTTCCATACCACCCAACACCTGTCCTCTGTCGTCATCCTCTCCATCCGTTCATATACCAAAATACAATTGGGATAATCGTGCCCATCAGCGGAATGCTGACCAATCTTCCAATTTGCAGTGTACCATCAGTGTGTTGTCCTCTTCGATGATGACTCTCGGGGAATGAATCAGGCCAAAATATTTTATTTTTACAGATCTTTAAAGTCATTCTATCTTGTATATTGATTGATTTGTGTTTTATTTTGTTTGCTTTCAAATCAAAATCTGTTCAAAATTACATTGTATTATTATTATCTGTATTCTGTATATATTGATAAACCAATCTTCTGTGTTTATTGCGTTTTTTTTTTCAATATCTTTTGGCATCATTATTGAAGTTCTGTTAGAGTCGACGTTTTTTTTTTTTTTTCAAATATATGTAAAATTTAAGCTGTAGTAATGTAAGCATTTTGCAGGAATCATTAAGATCAAGCAACGGATTGTATATTAACCTCGCAAAATACTTCACACTACGCATTATTAATATATTACCTGTTCCTTTCAATCGTTCCTCCAGGCTAGTTTCTGTCTGTATATTCGCTACAGCTCCTCGCTTTTCCCATTCGAGGTTGTGGGTTCCTGTAATGAAACTAAGATCTTGTGTTTAATTCATATTTTATACAATAATTTTAATAGTTGAAATAGTCTTTGACCACAACTTTTTTTTCTACTTGTTCTTCATTTATGTTTTTATATATACCTCTTTATGTATTATATATCTTTATATATTGTATTCAGTAAGATTATTCATTCAACCTCTTTTTTTCCTTGTTGGTCACTGCGACCAGTTTTTAGATCTATTATGACATTCATTCAGCCTTGCTGAATTATTTTTGTTTTCTTTTAGTGATCTTCAGATTTAATTTTTTATTTATTCATTATTTTGCTGTTGCCCCAAAAACCCTTTTTCATTATTGTTCAACCCCCTATTGGTTGTTATAAATTTCCCATACCCACATTTTTTCCCATTATCCCTATCCCTTTATTTATTTATTTTTTTATTATATCATTGTAATGCTCGTACTCTGTGACCAGCATCCTTTGTCAGTTGGTAATGTTGTCCAATAGTATTGATGTTTCTTTCAAACATTTACAAACTCGATGTTTCATACGGGGTCGCGATCCCCTTGTCCATTCACACACTCATTCTCACTCATGCTTTGAAATTGTTACATCCTGTCAGTTATGTTCTGTCATGTATATGTGTTATGTATGTATTTTTGATTTTGTGCGTTATTGTTTATGTATGGGTCCATACGATGTTTTTATTTCGTCTTCAAAAATCATGTTCATTTTTTGATCATTTCATTCGGTTTATTCCATTGATTCAGCTTTTTCTTAGCCTTTTTTTCACCCTCATCTGTAGAGCCTTTTTAACCACTGCGTCCATTATTTAGGAATATTGTGGTTTTATTAGCATGGTCATACCCAAATTGTTCATTAAATTCTTTTCATTTATATTGTCCCAAGAGATCCCTCTTATTATTAGTTCATTTCAGAACTCAAGAAAAAAAAATCATTTTTTTCCAGTTTTGTTTTAGTGTGTTGCCCATAATATCATAAAATAATATTTGATCATATGAATTTATTGTTCAGCATATATTTTTGTTATTGTTTTTAATTGAATATTTATAACTTAATGGTCTTTTGCATTTTTATTCTACAAAATAATTTTTATTTTTTTAAAGATATTTAGTTCTTATTATACTAGATTTTTTTTTTAATTTTTGTTTTAAAATATTTTTGTATCATTCAATATTTGTTATAATATAATACAATTTAACTAATATTTACAAGGTTGCTATGTACATATTTACAAATATACCTATATTGACCGATATATGGTGGTTACTCATTATACTTTCGTAGTCTATTATTATGAACCTTTTCTAATCTTTTCCCGTTTTTAATAATAGTTGTCTGTTCGCTTGGAAAACTGACCACTTCATATGGTCCCCTCCACTGGGATTGCAATTTTTGTCCTGATCCTGTAGGATTCGCCTTTACTAGAACCAAGTCACCCCACATTGGTTGCCAATCATTGGCTTGTTTATCATAAACTTCTTTACGCTTCTTTTTTGATGCTGTTAAATTTCCTCGTGCTAAGTTGTGGAGATATTTCAAATTCGCCCTCAACTCATCTGCATAATCTCCGTAAGTAAATTCCATATCTCTCATTCTGTAAATAGAATTTGGTATTCTTGCTTGCCTGCCATATAATAGTTCAAATGGTGTAACAACAGGGTGATGAGTTTATCGTAGTGTTGTATTGAAACGTGAAATGTGGTAAAAGTTTATCCCATGTTTGAGGATCGCCTCCAATAAATTGACGTAAATATATTTTCAGTTCTCTGTTAGATCTTTCTACAAGATTTGCTTGAGGATGGTAGGCTGTGGTTGTAATCTTTTTAATTTTCAATATTTTACAAACATTTTTCATCAAATTGCTAACAAAATTTGCACCATTATCAGTTACTAATTCTTTTGGTGCTCCAAACTTGCAAATAAAATGGTCTACAAATGCTTTGGCGACTGTATGACTTTCTTGATTTTCCATTGGTACCACCGTTAAATATCTAGTCAAATCATCTTGTATCACCAACCCGTATCTGTTGCCATTATTAGATTCAGGTAGTACAACGATATCCATTAAAATCTTTTCAAAAGGTTCTGCGGATGTAGTAGTAATTTTCATAGGAATTTTGTTTGCAGCTCTGATTTTGTTCTTTTGACATGAATCACATTGCTTGACATAGTTTTCTATATCTCTACGCATATTTTCCCATTTGAAAAGAGGATTGATGCGTTTCAACATGCGCTTGCATCCAACATGTCCACCAAGCGGACAATCGTGAAATTCTTCTAAAACTGTTTCTCGCTCTTCTGGAGATACCCACATCCGATCCTTATCGGGAGCATACAATGTGAAATTCTTGTCAAACTTATCAGCAATAAATCTCATAATATTTAGGTATGGAAGCCTTTGAACATCCCTAAATGAAATTATTTGAATATTTTTCGCTGTTTTTGCAAACTTTGGGCAATTGACAAATGCATCCACAAAATTTTCTAGAACGAATTTAGAGTCACCGATTTGAGATCGTTTAGACCCGTTCAAAATAAATCCCCATATTCTTTGACTTGGGAATGAGAATATTCTTCCTTTTAAATGGTCTTTCAATCCATGTGGTAAATCTATGAAATCGCTTAACTCCTTATACGCAGATCTGCTGTTGAGTATTAGGAATGTTGCATCAACATCTTCTGTTGGAAGTTTTTCTTTAGTAAATTTTAAAAGCTTGTCATTTATCTGATCATTACAAATTGCATCGGAGAAATCTTCAATTGAAATTAGTTTGTCCAAATTATCATATTTATCAGCATCCCTGATATCGATGTTTTCAAGACCATCCATGTTCCACTCTTCTGTTCATTCTTTAAAATTTTGGAATTTCCTGATTTTTCCGTAATTGGACCTGGATTTTTATTCTTTTGGATAACTTCGCTATTTTGTTGCTGCTGCCTTTTTTGTTGTCTTGTCATGACAGCGATATGATTAGAATCGTCTTCCATTTCATTTTTATAATGAAGTCTAGATAAGAAATCCGCAACAACATTATCCCTTCCTTGTTTATATCGAATGTCGCATTCCATTCCTTGCAATTTCAGTCTTAATCGTGTTAAAGTAGGTGATGTTTCTTTTAAATGCCAAAGCGAGATCAGTGGCCGATGATCCGTGTAGACAATAAATTTTTGATTATAAATGTAGTGTTTGAAATAGTTGACCGCCCATACTATTGCCAATAATTCTTTCTCAATTGTATGGTATTTTCGTCTTTCTCAATTGTATGGTTTCGGCCCCAACAAGTCCTCTGCTTGCATACGCAATAGGTCTATCTACTGATTTATCATTTGAAAGCACCGCTCCAATAGCATGGTCACTTGCATCTGTGGTTATTACAAATGTATCTTTATAATTTGGTCTTACCAATAAAGAGTCCGAAGATAAAAATTGCTTGAGTTTTTCAAAAGATTCTTGACATTGTTGAGTCCAATTAAATTTTACATTTTTCTTTAATAATTCGTTCAAGGGTTTTCGAATTTCTGCCATTTGTGGTATGAATTTTCCATAGAAATTAACTGTACCTAAAAATGAGCGAACATCTTTGACTGTTTTTGGAATGGGCATTTCTTTTATAGCTTTTATGTTGTCATGCGTTGGTCTTATACCTTTTTCATCAACAGTGTGCCCCAAAAATTTCAATTCGCTTTTCAAAATTTGACATTTGGTCGGTTCCATTTTCAGGTTATGTTTACGAAGAGCTTCCAATACTTTAACAAGATTTGCGTTATGTTCTTCAATTGTTCGTCCAAAGACAATAATATCGTCTAAATAAACAATTGTTTTAATACCATTAATTTCATACAAAACAGAGTTCATCAATTTTTGGAAAGTTGATGGACTGTTCCTTAAACCCATAGGCATCCTTGTAAACTCAAAATGACCCTTTGGAGTTGAAAATGCGGTTTTTGCAGCGTCTTTTGGATTTATTGGTACTTGGTAAAATCCCGATTTTAAATCAATTGTTGAAAAATACTTGCTGTCTCCTAGACTGTCCAAAATATCGTTAATGAGAGGAATTGGGTAGACGAAAGGCTTGGTTATCAAATTGAGATCTCTGAAATCAACCACAACTCGATACTTTTTATTTCCCTCTGCATCTAGGTCCTTTTTTGGTATGCACAATACTGGCGCATTCCATGGACTTTTGCTAGGTTTTATGATCCCTTGCCTTTCCATCTCTTCAATTTCATCATTGATTTGCTTCTTCGTGGATTCTGGAAACCTATACTGTCTTTTATTGATTGGTATATTTGTTGTAGTTTCAATCTCATGCATGGCGGCGTTTGTGACTGTAAGTTGGTCGCCCTTCAAATAGAATACATCGCTATACTGTTCCATAACTTTTTCCATGAAATTGAAATTTTCTTTTGTTAAATGTTTCAAATTTATTGTGCAGAGTAAATTTCTTACTCGATCATCTTCTTTCAATTGTGTTTGTCTTTTATTTTCTGTTAAACTTATATCTTGGTTTGTATCCAAATCATCGGGTAAAATATATTCCATAGATGCTACTTTGAAATTTCCATTATAATGTTCTTCTTCAGAAAACTCTTCAAATTCTTTTTCCAAATATTTACTTGTAGGTTTTTACACAATGTTTCTTCGCTGGTTTTCGTGTCTTGGATATCAATTTTATGTTTATTTCTTCTATTACGATTTCTACCCTTATTGATATTATTTGCTTTATGCATATTGGACCCTTTATCAATATTATTTGTTGTATCTTTTCGAATCTCCTTAAGATTATTATTATTATTATTGCATTTTTCAATATATACCTTATTAGTTTTGGTTTTTGTTGGCTCTTGGCTTGCTTTTTCTGATACAATTTTATGTATATCCTCATGTGATTCGAGGGAACCCATATTAATATTTGAATGGCTATCTGTTTGACCATTGCTATGCATTAAAGTATTTTTATATTTGTCCATATTTATATTCGGCTTACGTAATATTAGATAAGAAAATTGCTGATCTATATACAAGGTGTATTCTTTAAGAAATTCCGCTCCAATTATTCCAGGAGAACATAATTCTTTTACTAAATGAAACTTAATTTTATAGTGTGAATTTCCCATTGGCAAAATCAGTTCTACTGATCCTAATGTCTCGGACAGTGTAGAATTAAACCCAGAAATAGTAATTTTTTCGGAGTAGTCTATGTTATGCGCGCCTATATTTGCCACTATGTCCCACCCCATAAAATTATAGCATGAACCGGTATCTAATATGTACTTGACTTTTATGTTTGGTTTACTTATCGTTCCAAGAATCAATAAAAATTGATTTTGTTCTGTATATATTATAGGTATTTTTTCATGTTCCGGAATGCAGGTTCTTAGCCTTTGTGGCTTATTAAATGGAATGCTTTGTTTATATTTTTCAAATTTAAAAATATTTGTACTTTGCGTACAATCAGTCTCGGCAACATTTACTTGGTACCGTCTTTCTATGGTCTTTCTCTGACGGGGTATTCGGACACAATCATCGAATCCCTGATAAATTAGTTTGTTTGTGTTCTGTTTTTTCTCTTCGTTGGAATATAAAGATGCAACCCTGGAATGTATTTCTTCAATTTCATCCCTTTCGTCATTTTCCTTTGACAACCATTTTAATAACTCATGGAAAGGTTTTTCCCTCTGTGATATTCCTATTTGTGCTAGGCTTTTATTGCGCAAGCCAGCTAGGAAATGTTTCCGTAAATGGTTCACAGCATATTGTCCTTCATTTTCTACCCATTTAAATAGTTCCTTGGCTTTGTTTTTATAGGCATCAAATTGCTCGTCCTTATTTTGCCACAATGTTTCAATTTCTTTAATTATGGACCTTATGTCCTTTTGATCACGAAATGCTTGTGTCAAATTTTCTCTCACCTCTTCCCAGGTATTCGCTGCTATAATACTAGGCAGGTATTGCAATGCCCTTCCTCTTAATTTCATATATACCACATTGAGCAGTGCTCTGTGGGTTTCTCCTTCCACAAGTTGATCCGCAAAGAAATCAACTTGTCCTATGAAAGGTATTAAGTTTTCTACATTCCCATCAAATTCTGGGATGCATTGGATTACCTGCGAAAACCTCTCCATGATTTCTTTTTAAGTGATTTAAAGCAACGTCAGTATTCCAGGATTAAAAAATAAATAATTATTCAAGTAAAAATGATTGTTAACTACATTCCCATATTTGTTCCCCCTACTTAGACACATAGTGCAGTCTTTCATTATCTATCTTTATGTGAATAGATCAAATTTGCTTGGCTTTGCGGTGATACTAACGTATCGCAAACAATAACAACAGCGCATGGTTGATATGCTAGCTACCATTAAACGGGGCTCAGGCAAAATCATTCTAGCGTAAGAGTCAACCGACTTGTTCAGTTAATGCATGCGCCAGCACCGAAGGTGTCGTTTCAATATTTTGCTTTTTTCATTCTTTCGCACATTGGCTTTGGTTACTATCGTTTCGTTACTCATCATACCGTTATGCACGTATATGAACTTCGCGACCTATCTTCAAGTATCAAATTCGTCACACCGATTGTTGGGTGGTTTTTGATACGTTTAATAGGGTCATTAAGTCCTGTCTAGATTTTTTTTTGGTTCAAACCTTGGTTCAAACATGGTGAGTACACATTTACTCATTTTCGACGTGTTTATAGGTTGTCGATGAAAATATGTATTATTATTATTATTATTTTTCTTGTATCCCGCCCTTGGCCTTATTGATTTTGAGTTAAATCATTATTATTATTTCAGTTTCAACGTTTGGAAAAAGTTTGTACCTTGGTATGTACTGTTGCGATCAAAACACCATGTTTGATCGTATTTATTAATGAAAACGGTATTTTGTTTTTCATTTTACAACCCCATTGTAGAAAATGTGCAAAAATAAAATGAAGAGATTGTTTTATACTTAGCCTCAGCTAGCACTTGTTTCCTCATCGTCTCGCGTCTTGGGTTGCTCTGCTCCACTGCATTGTTCTTCCCATGGAACAGGTTGCAGGTTGTAAATGTTGCACTGCTGCGTGTCCTCTGCAATCGAGCGATTTCTTCTCAGCACTGATCAATCTTTGATTTCCGATATTATACCACCACGATTGATGGCACTACTGTTCCGTTTTTCTGCACTTAAAAAGTTTTAGACTTCTTCACAGTCATACTTAAGCGTTCCTTAACTTCCTAAGCGGTTAGTTTCCGCTGTCACCATATTGTACAAAAAGATGTACTTATTTCCCTTTCCCCCCATGGTTCTGTCATCAAATTGATAACTTCTACATCACTTCTTTTCTTCACTTATATTGTCCTTCTTATAAAACTAAAACACTTAAAACTAAAACTAAACACATGAGCACTGACTTCTATAAACTCAACTATTAACTGACTACATACTGACTGTATACTCCCGACTCCTGACTCCCCTCCTCTAAACATAGTCATCTCTTTTATAATTTGGCTTCAAAGTAATATTTATGACCGTACACGTCTGTTTTGGCTACCTAGTTCATACCTTTGGGTGTTAACGGACATTCGTTGAACCCCACGTGACTCGCGGTTTACTGTTTACGTTAACGGTGTTTCGTAGATTCCAACGTGCTCGCTCGGAGCGTTCTGACCTCTAGCAGTCTTTGTTTGTCTTAACGGTGAACCATTGATTCACATGTGCGTGCCCAGGCGACACATTATATTTACTGTTTTTACACTGAAACGCAAACTTTATCGCTACTAGGGTAAAAGTGCCAATGTTCCACATAAGTGACAATTACATTATATTTACTGAGAAATCCTAATCAATATGGAATAGTAAGGGTGATATCGACTTAGGGTCGTTACAGTGGCAGGATGCCTAATCCGGCCAAAATAATATAGGACCTTTGTGCTTTCAGATGAGTGGCAGAATTAGTTTCTGGAGACATTCCTTCCGGTATATTTCCACGTTCATATTTGGGACTTTGAAGAAAAGTTACGATTTCATGCCACTTTAACAAATTGCTTGCCAAACCAACACATTTTCCCAAATTTTTCGCAAAAAATCGATTTCTCCGAATTCGGAACATCCGTGCCACGCTTCACAGTGAAAAACTATGCCCCTGGAAGTGCCTTGTAGCCCAATTTGACATACGTTTCATCATCCATGATTGTGCACATGTAATTTTTGCTCAAAACATCATCGTACAGTTTCCGTACCCGAGTTTTCACATAATCCGCAAGAATTTGACTGCGTTTTCAGCATTTCTGTTTTGGGTAGGTCTTCAGGGTATTACGCTCCTTGGGGCGCTGAACCATACCAATATTCGTTCCACACTTTTTTGCGCAATCTCTGATGGATACCTCCTTTTTGTCTTTAAAGATTTTGCAAATTTTGCTGTCTAAATTTGACTTGGACGCACTTATTTTTCTGCCGTGACATTATAACCAAACAGAAAACCCCAATCCATGGGTTATAGGACCCGTGTTGAGGGATATAAAAAAAAAGAAAAAAAAGCATTGTAAAAATTAAAAAAAAAACGAATCCAAGGCGTCATGCAACCGGTGTTGAGGGATGAATGATTGAGGGGGTTTAAAAGATGCTCAATCGTTAACGGAGCTCGTAAAAGCGCTGCTATAAGCATTATGATTAGGCCATTTGTAATTGTTAGCTCCAGACATGCACCGATAGGATCTAAAATTGTAAGCAACTATCTATGCTCACCACTAAGGTTAAGTAAGGAACGCAACCCCAATGTATTGTAATGGTCGAAGTACCATAGAAAGGTTTTGATCAGGGATAACATCATTGTTAGCAATACACTGAAGTTTTTTTACGCGGTTTTTTTTTACGCGGTCCGACTTGACTTGACTTTTTTTACGACGTTCTTTGAAATAACGCGGTTTTTTTTACGCGGTACCATTACCATCTTAAAAAAAACTTCAGTGTACTTGTTTGTAAGACTAATATTGCAGGATTGTCTGTGTACAAGTTAGAATCCTGATCAATCATGATCTAAAGAGGGTGAGCATAGCTTCTGAACGATACACATGCAAATAATATAGTTTACGTAGGAATCAGGAAAAAAACATGTAAAAAGAGGGTGCGAATAATGTCTGGACGAGAGTATATAAAGAGATCGAACAATAAAGTCGCTAGCAGTTTTTCCTTGGACGGCACACAAGCACCAAAACGCTCACTTATTTGCTACTCGAAATCCTTCGTTTCCAAACACTTTGAGAAGCTTAAGGTGATTGTAATATTCCGGATAATGATAATACACGAATCGCACTCTTTCAATAAATCCTCGTTTATTAAACTTCTTTAAACAATTAACATCTTTCACCGTCACTCTCCTGTGCGTGCTCTCGCCGCCGTTGCTCCCTGAATCGCGATGGCTCTGATCTTGACCTAGCTGGCCTTCCTTCCGATTCTTGTTGCAACGTTATTTCATCGTTAGTTGTCGAGTTGGATATCAGCTTCTTTAAGTGTGCAACGTTTCGTCGGTATTCCTTTCCTGACTGTTTTGACCTTATAGTAACATCCGCTCCATGCTTTTTAACTACCTCGAATTCTTCAGGTGAATAGTTAGTATCAAGTTTGTTATCTTTCTTCATTCTTTTTGCCAATACAGAATCCCCTATCTCAATCGTACTCTCCCTAGCTTTCCTTTTACCGTCTGCATACATTTTTCCTTTCTCCTTCTCCAGTGTATCTCGATCCTTCACCTCTCCATCTTCTATCCGTTCCGGCGGTACTTGAGGAAGCTTTGTCCGCATTCTACGACCAAACATAAATTCCCCCGGTGATTTCCCAGTTGTTGAATGGTTGGTCGAATGGTATGTCAAAAGGTATTTACGCATCTCCTCTCTCCAATTCTTTCCCAGTTCCTGTGCTATTCTCAATCTCTTCAATAACGACCGATTTTGCCTCTCCACCTCTCCGTTCATCGCGGGCCAAAACGGAATTGTATTAACCAGTTGTATTCCATTGGACTCGCAAAATTCTCGAAACTCTTCACACTTCTCACTGAATTGAGGCCCGTTATCCACGCGCAGAGATGCTGGAAGTCCGAAACGGCTGAAAATGGTCGCCAACTCAGAAACGGTATCTGCTGTCGTTATCGATGTCATCTCCACAACTTCCATGTATCGACTATAGTAATCCACGACCACTAATAAGTACTGGCCTTCTGGCAGTGGCCCCAAAAAATCGGCAGCAATGTCCAGCCATGGCTGGTTAGGAAGTTCTCTCCTAATCATTGGCTCAGGTGCATCCGGTGCCGAGACAAGCGTACATCCTTTACATTGCTTGACAAATCGTTCTACTTGTTGGTCAATTTTCGGCCACCACACATTAGTTCGAAGATGACTTTTCATTAGCCGCATTCCTGGGTGTCCTTCGTGAGCCAACACCAAAACCTTTTCTCGAAGCTTTTCCGGAACGATGATTCGGTCCACTCTCATCAGGACATCATTTACCGTGCACAACTCATTTGAAACAACTCTGTATGCCAACGACAAGTTCTGTTGATCTCCCTCTTGAATCTTCTGGATAATTTCACATATTTCGTCATCCTGTCGGCTTGCTTGTTCAATGTCCTCCCATTTCAAAGCTGACGCATTTGCTGCTGAAACTGCCACCTCGCGAATGAAAATCTCCTCCTCTGGATCAAATGGTACAGCCTCCACTGTTGCCAACCGTGAGAGAGAATCTGCTATGTTTTGGCTCCCCGGAATGTGAACAATCTGGTAGTCGAAGGATTGCAATCGCAATACCCACCTTTCAATGCGCGCACATGGTTTTGAACGAGGCGTAAACAAATATTCCAAAGCTTTGCAGTCGGTAATCAAATCGAAAGATGTTCCGTACAGATACATACTGAAACGTTCCACACTCCAAACTAATGCTAACGCCTCCTTCTCAGTTTGGCAATACCGGTGCTCTGTCTCAGTCAATGATTTAGACGCACACGAAATAATTCGAGAATCGCCAGTGCTATCTGTCTGGATTAAGGCAGCACCAAGTCCATTTGGACTTGCATCTGCCATGACTGCCGTGCGATCTCTGGGATTGAAGAAACCAAGGCTCCTTTTCGCACCTAATAGATGTTTGATGGTTTCGAATGCAGTTTTCTGCGCAGAACCCCATTCGAATTTGACTCCTTTCTTTGTCAACTCTCGAAGTGGTTGAGCGATGTTCGCCAAATCAGGAATAAACTTATTCATGTAGTTGGCAAGCCCAAGAAAACTCCGCACTTCAGTCTCCGAAGTTGGTGGGCGAAAAGACAAAACAGCATTGATCTTCGACAATGCTGGACTAATACCTTCCGGTGAAATATGATGGCCTAGAAAATCTAATTCTGACACACCAAAAGCACATTTGTCCCAGTTAATCTCAACGCCTCTTTCTTTTAGCCGTTTAAGAACCTACAAACAATAAAAAATGTGCTTTACGTCTTCCTTTTATTTGTCATTTTGAATCAGTTGTCATAGGAAAATTAATAAAAATGAAGAACAATGAATTTACTTTACCTCTTGCAAGTTCCTGTCGTGCGCTTCTCGGCTTTCACCTTCAACGATAATGTCATCTAGGTACCAGTGTGTTCCTTCACATCCAGACAGTAATTCCTCCATTACTCTTTGGAAGATCTCTGGGGCAGTGACCAATCCAAAGGGCATCCGTTTGAAACGAAATAGACCCCTGTTCGTTATAAAGGTTGTGGCATCCCTTGAATCAGGCGCTAGTTCCACTTGGTGAAAAGCTTCCCGTATGTCGAGCTTACTCCATACCTTTCCACGACCAATACGAGCCAAGTATTCTTCCACTACCGGCATCGGAAAACGCTCTCGTACAACTGCCTCATTAACACGCCGAAGATCCAGACATAGCCGTGGTTCCCCGGACGCTTTCCCTACTACCACCAGTGGGGAAACCCAGGTGGTCGGTCCTGTTTTCGGTTCGATGATATCGCGACGTAGAAGCTCTTCCAATTTCCTGTCCACCGCTTTTTCCAAATGAATCGGGACCAGGGTTGAAAAAATCACATTCAATTGAATGAATTTGTGCTGAACTGAATGCATTAAGCATTCATTTTCAGCTCCACTGTGAGATACCTGAAAGTGAACACAGAAAAACTCAACTACTTTGTGGACGTAATGACTCCACAATCATCAACACACGCTCTGCGCTGATGGATGCTTCATGTCATCAACGGCCGCATGAATGCGACTGGCCCATAAGCAAGCGTGGTGAATTTTATCTTTTGAGTGCCAATGACAGGGAAAATGTTGTTATTGAATCTCGACGTCACCACGATGGGAGCGGCGAGAGAATTTTTATTCTCTTCTCACCCGCCTCCGTGAAGGAAAGAGGCTTCAACGTCAGAAGCGGTGTGGTGAAAAGACAAAAACAAAAACTCAAGTTCGTTGCATGCCTTCATTTTTTTGCAACCCTGATCGGGACACGCCGAAGAGGTTGAAACACTGGCTTGATATGCGCACTGGTACGGATGTGTGCTTGTATTCCAGATATCTTGCTGAATGGTCCTTTTTCTTCATCAACGTGATTGACATTTAACCCGACCTTCAGAACACCAAGCTGTTTTGCTGTGTTGTCGCCGAGAATATCGCGTTGTCCACCTTGCACAACGAAAAATTCAGCTTCAACCTTCTTCCTGCCCACAGAAATTTCCGCTTCAAAAGACCCAATTATGACCAGAGGCGCATCACTACCGTAACCTTTCATCACTTTTGAACAACCTTTTATAGAACGTTTTACTGAAACCTTTTGCTGCTTCATAGCTTCCCATGTCGCCGGTTTTATCAGGTTTACGTCGGCTCCGGAATCTACCAACAATTCCACAGCTACTCCTCCAATATTCCCGGGAACAACGTTTGAATCATTACCTCCGTAAAACGCGTAGTACACCTTGTTATCCGCTTCCATGTTCTACCTTGCCTTATCATCCTGGTCCTCCTCGGTGTCTAATGAATCCTCAACTTGATTGACTCGTTTAGCCTTAAACGGTGTATTTCCTTCAAATCGCCGCTTTCGGCAAGTCTTCTCGAAATGACCCAACCGGCGGCATCGCCGACAGGTTCGGCCCTTTGCCGGACATTCATTGGAGGCAGAAAAGTGTCCTTGTTGTCCACAGGCGTAGCAACTTTGGTTGTTCTGTCCGGACGAAAATGATGGGACGCTGGTACTACGGTTCCTCTGTCGTGTTACATCGGACTTGTTTGTCAGGTATCGAGTACGCGTAATTGCTCGGTGTTTATCCCTGACGTCGTACACAGTCGATTCCCCCCTACTCAATCCGGAATCTTTCAGATTCTTCATCTGTGCTTCTGTACCCTCAATGCTACCTGCTATTTCTTCGATTTCCTGCAAACTGCGATCCCTTTTCAGAATACTCTTCCTGAGTTCATCAGATCGGCAGTTCTCTACAACTACGTCGATCAAATAAATCTCTTTCAATATCTCACCGACCTCACTGGAGTACTTCTCAAATCCACAATTTTTCGCCTGTTGACGCAAACAAACTACGAAATGCGAAAATTTTTCATCGTTCATTTGCTTCAGCTGCCTCAGCTTCCTTCTTTCAATGACATACTGTCGCCCGGCTTGAAAATATGCATCGAGAAGTTGAACTGCTATATCGTAGACTCTCGGTTCCGTCGCTACCATTGGAACTTTGTTATGGTCAGGCAAACTTCTGAACACACGTTGTAGATCAACCCCTCCCAAATGTAGTAGCTTAGCCTTCATCATTCGTTGATCCGTTATTGCATATGCCTCGAAACTGCCTTTCCATTCCTCCCATGCTTGTGATAACTTGCTTTTTTTCAATAGCCTCACAACGAAAAGGTGGAATTTGCCGTACTTCCTCCATCTGTGAACAATATGCTTTCTATCAGCATCGTGAACTTTCTTTACTGGTATTATAATAAAATAGCATCGAGTCGGATGAAGCCAGCTACCGTAAACAAAATTAATTTTCAATACCAATCAGTGTTCCATTGGACCCATAAATAAAACATTACCATCATTTGTTTCCAACTTTTATTTATTTTCCTTAAACGTTTCCCCCCTTTTCTATGAACGCTTCTGGTTCACAATACTTACACTCATGGTATCACCATCATCACACTCCAAAATTCTCCCAGACCTCCATGCAATATGCATCACGGTTGTTTAAAATGCCACTAATTAAAGTTGCTAACTAATGATTTTCCATCACGCTACTGGTGATAGACATCCAACACATCTACACAAGTTTATCAAACGCTACTGGTTTGAATTATCCTTCTTCCTATCTTCTGTTACTTTCAATTTTTCCTGTGTACGCTTCTGGTACAAACACTTAATAACCTCTTCCATCAATGTCTCCATTACTTCCAACTTCTCCCAAGTACGCTTCTGGTACAAGAAATTTATTACCTCGAACGCTACTGGTTCAACTCATCCTCTCATCAAATTCTCCGTTAATCTCAACTTCTTCCATGTACGCTTCTGGTACCAATATATCATCATCTCCAACGTGATTCATATCTCCCAAGAAAATGTAACAAAAAAAAAACAAAACATCCACTCCCTGAACGCTACTGGTTCAATCGTCCTCCGCTTGCAATTTCACCAACAAATCCACTTCTTGAACGCTCCTGGTTCAACCTCCTTTATACGCCTATGGTGGATGAAGTCGATGTTTTCCACTTGTATACCCTTTTGCATTCCCTCCCTCATGCAAACCACAACACACCTCCTTGTCTCACACTTACCGTTTCAGTCATCATCGTCATCATTAACTTTCGCAATCCCATATCCAAGCTTGAATGAAACCCAATGCTCAACGAAAATCTTACCCTCTCCTCTGTTTAATAATCAAATTGAAAATTTTCCCTTCGACCACAGAAACACTTGCCTCGCCTGCATAGGAACAAAGAGAATGCAAAAACAAACACGCGCACACATACACTTTACCCCTTCATAAAATTTGCAGCATAACACTTCATCCGACCGACGCCATTTTTCTTCACGATGTGAACACAATGTTTCTTTGCAATGCATCAATTTTTTTTTCTGTTTCAACTTAATAATTGCATAATTCACTAACCTTTCTCCTCGTCGCCAGGTTGTAATATTCCGGATAATGATAATACACGAATCGCACTCTTTCAATAAATCCTCGTTTATTAAACTTCTTTAAACTATTAACATCTTTCACCGTCACTCTCCTGTGCGTGCTCTCGGCGCCGTTGCTCAACACATTCTACCCATCCTGCCTGCCTGCCTGCTCGGTTGTCGTGTCATTTGTACGTCTACCTAACAGAGCTGTGCGCTTTCATCAAGGATGATAGATTTATACTAGGTATACACTTTCTCACAAGGTACGACTCTACAGCGATTATAAAACGAAGCCACACCTTGAATTTTCAAAAGCAGTAATCTTAAGAACTAAATATTGTATCGCGCTGGAAAGTTGATCGATTGGTCACCTGCTGGTTGGTGGCTAATCGATCAACTTTTCAGGGCGATCCGTCATTTGGTTCTTTAGATTTGTGCTTTTGAAAATTCGAAGTGTGGCGTTGTTCTATAATCACCATAGTCTTTTTCTAATCCTTCCTATCACCCAAGCCTTCGAATGCGAAAGGAGTGGGCTGGAGTTAGGTTGGAAAAACCTAAGTCTTTGAAAAGAGTTATTGGTAGGGTAAGTGTACCAATTACACAGCGAAACATTTTTGCCTTTCTCGTACACCAAAGTGTACTGAAAGGCTATATGTTCACTCAAAAAACGAATTTTCGATAGAAGGCTCGGAGGGTCAAGTCACATATACCAATCAACTTAGTTCGACGAGCTGAGATGATGTCTGTATGTGTGTATGTTTTTTTTTTTTTTTCCTCCCATCCTCCCTCGGCAGAGAAACCCTATTGAAAAAACTCTGCCACACCTATATGCCTCGATCCCCCTGGTACCACTGATGCGACTGCTTCAGGGGGGGCAATGTGCTCATGCACTCTTCTGTTGCTGTGCTCAGGCACCTTTTGTCGCTTCTAATCCGTGCTCATGCACTTCTCGTATGTCTCCTCTTCAAGCGATCCCAGCTTGCTGGTCGCTCCTCCACTTCTTCTGCAACTCCGTCAGCATTTTAGTGACTGCCCTGCTGATCGCATTCCACGTCTCCTCAGTGCGGCACATCTCGTCGACGACGTTGTCCACGCTTAATGCCGGCATCGATCTTCTTACCGCCTCAAATCTGGGACAGATGAACACTACGTGCTCCGGTGTCTCCTCCACATGCTCGCACTCCGGGCAGAAGGGCGAAGCAGTATGGCCAAACCGATGTAGATACTGCCTGAAGCAGCCGTGACCAGACAAAAACTGGGTTAGATGGAAGTTCACTTCTCCATGCTTCCTATTCACCCAAGTCGACACATTAGGGATGAGCCGATGGGTCCATCTCCCTTTCTCCGTGGAATCCCATTCCTGTTGCCACTTTGCCATTGAGGCCGTTCGCACCAACGTTCTCGCTTGACTGGTCGTCCTCCGCTCGTAGCACTCGATGTCCTCCTCCAAGGTGATGCAGATCGGGATCATCCCTGCAATCACGCAAACTGCCTCCGACGATATGGTCCTATACGCGCTCGCTACTCGCATGGCCATGAGCCGGAACGCGCTGTTTAGCTTCACCCGATTTCGCTTGGTTTTCAGCGCCGCACCCCAGGCTGGAACTCCGTACCGCAGTATCGAAGATGACACGCTCGCTAGCAGCCGCCTCTTGCTGCTTCTCGGGCCACCGGTGTTTGGCATAATCCTCGACAGTGCGTTGATCGCCTTCGCCGCCTTCTCACAGGCGTAGTCGACGTGGCTGTTAAAATTTAGCCGATCGTCGATCATCACACCCAGATGCTTCAGATCTCGCTTCGACGCCACTGCGTGTTCTCCGACGGGGATTTCCACTCGCTGCACTGCCTTGCAGTTGCTCACCAATAGCACCTCCGTTTTGTGGTGGGCTATCTTCAACTTGACTCCATTCATCCAGTTTTCGATGATGCCGATCGATTCTGCCGCCAACATTTCTACCTCCTCCGGTGTCTCGCCTGTTACTGACAGGACGATATCGTCCGCGAAACCCACGAGTACGACTCCTGTGGGTAGCTGCAGCGTAATCACTCCGTTGTACATAGCGTTCCACAGCGTTGGTCCGAGGATGGAGCCTTGTGGAACTCCCGCCGTCACTTTCATCCTCCTCTGTCCAGCTTCAGTGTCGTACACCACGACTCTGTTCTGGAAGTAGCTTTTCAGGATCCGACACAGGTAGTCTGGAACCCGCATTCCGTGCAGCGCTACGGCGATGGCCTCCCAGCTGGCGCTATTGAACGCGTTCTTGACGTCAATTGTGATTACGGCGCAGTACCGGTTTCCTCTCCTCTTCTGTTTGGACGCCTTCTCGGCCCTCTCCAGGACCGTCCGGATAGCATCCACCGTCGACTTTTTCTTCCGAAATCCAAACTGCATCTGTGATAGTCCATGCTCTCCTTCTGTGAACTGCACCACCCTATTAAGGATGACTTTCTCCAGCAGCTTCCCAAGTGTGTCCAGCAGGCATATCGGTCTATACGATGCTGGATCCCCCGACGGTTTTCCTGGCTTTGGCAGTAAAACCAGTTTCTGTACCTTCCATATGTCTGGGAAGTGACCTTCTTCCAAACATTTCTGCATCACCGTCCTGAACATATCGGGATAGGCTAGGACCGCCGATTTTAACGCCACATTGGGGATCCCGTCCGGACCCGGGGCTTTGTTCGCTTTCAGTTTTTTCGCCACTGCTTCTAACTCGACATTGGAAACCTGTCGAGCTTCCGTACTACCTTCGTCTTCCTCACCATACGGCGTTGGTGGCCACGTCGTTGGGTCGTGCTTCGGAAAGAGACCCTCTACGATTACCTTCAGCTTGTCTGGACACATTTCGGCTGGCGTCGCTGGACCTTTGATCTTCGCCATCACGACTCGATACGCGTCACCCCAGGGGTTTGCATCGGCATCTCGGCATAGCTCCTTGTGGCAGTTTGACTTGCTCGCGATTATCTCCTTTTTAAATGCGGATCTGGCTTCCTGGAACGCCAACTTCCGCTCCTCCCTATCCGGGAGGTTTCTTGCCCTCTGGTAGCGTCTTCTGGCTCTTAGACAGGCAGCACGGAGAGTGCCGAGTGTCTCGTTCCACCAATGTACAGGACGCCGTTTGTACCTTGACTCCCGTTTTCGTGGCATTGTAGTGTCGCATGCCCTTGTAATCACTCTTGTCAGCTCTACCGCATCCAGGTCTGGAGTGTCGCTGTCCACACGGAGGGCCTCGATGAAGAGGTCCTTGTCGAAGGCCTTCGTCTTCCACTTTCGCTCGCATGTTCTGCTTCTCTGCATGGCCGTAGGGTTCCGTTGGCCAACGCTGTAGCAGATCGCTTGGTGATCACTATGGGTGTACCCTTCGCTTACTCTCCAGTTCATGTTGCTCGCCAGCGATGGACTGCAGAAGGTAATGTCGATGATCGACTCCCGCCCGTCTTTCCTGAATGTGCTAACGGTGCCAACGTTGCACAGTTGTATCTCCAACCTCGCTAGTGCTTCCAGCAGACTGTAACCTCTTGCGTTGGTTAGCCTGCTACCCCACTCCACGGCCCACGCATTGAAGTCACCGCCGATCAGTACTGGCCTGCGTCCAACCAGCTTGTCGGTTAGCTCCTCCAGCATCCGATCGAATTTCTCCGTTGTCCACCTTGGGGGTGCATAGCAGCTGCATACGAAGATACCGTTGATTTTGGCGATGACGAAACCTTCGTACGCGCTTGCAACCACCTCCTGAATAGGAAATCTTCCCATCACTTGTATAGCAGCCGTTCCCGTGCTGTCTGCCACCCAGTTGTTGTTACCGAGAGGAACTCGATACGGCTCTGCAATAATCGCAACGTCGCACTTTGCTTCCGTTGTTGACTGCCTCAACAGTTGCTGTGCGGTATCGCAATGATTCAGGTTTATCTGCATTATCTCCATTACTGTTGGCCTGCGATCGCCTTCTTATATGCATGGCACTTGTATCCACCCGTCGAATGGGCGTTTCCTTCTTCCGTTGTGCAGAGCATGCACTTTGGCGCTTGCGAGCAGTCCTTCGCTAAATGTCCCTTCTCTCCGCATTTTCTGCATTGTTCAGATCTGTCTGGGCCTTTGCAGTTGGCCGACATGTGTCCGAAACCCATGCACTTGTAGCATCTCAACACCCGTTTGCTGTCACTCCTTGCTACTCGGGCGGCGACCCTCAGCGGGCACACCGAACAGCCAACTCGTACCTTGCCTACCTTCAACAATTTTCTAGCCGCAGACACCGATAGTCGAATCATCGCTGTTTGTGTGCCTTGGTACCCCCTCGTCAGCCGGATCGTAAGAACCTCTTCTCCCAATTCGCATTGCGTCTTCAGTTCACGACCGAGCTCCTCTACTGTTGTGATCTCGTCCAGGTATCGGCATTCGATCATTGCTTCCTGGCCCAAAGCTCTCACGTTCCCACCATCCCCGACGAGGTCGCCCAATGACTTGGCGAACTGCTCTCGGTAGGCAGAACTTTTAATCGCAGGATCCTTTTTCAGCTCAAACAGCATATCTCCTTGCTGAGTGCGCCTGGTTCTCACCACGTTCTCACCCAGTTCCTTCAACTCCGGATCCTCTCGGACTTTTTTGAGGATTGCTGCGTACGACTGTTGGTCGTTTGCCTTGACCAGCAGGGCGTCTCCCATGTGTCTCTCCCGAAGGGGCAGACGGCGTTCTTGCCTGTTCTCTTTGGGTCTCCTTTCATCTCGAACCGGCTTTCTTCCCTTTTCGATTCGATTATTCCCTTTCGTTTCCTCCTTTTTGGACTGATTTTTCTTCTTCTCCTTGCGATTTTTGACGACGTTCCAATCGTTGTTGGTTCGCTCGTCTCTCGACTCTTCGCTACCCTGAACTTTTTTTGTCTTCTTCGGGTCTTCCTCCTCGCCAGGTGTTTCTCGATCCCGCTTGTTCGAGCTCCTATTTCTGCGTCCTTTCGGCGTCTCCTGTAGTTCGGTGGATGCTTCCACCGCCGCCACATGTTCCAAGGCCAGCTTCAAAGCCTTTTCTGCCGTCTCAGCTCTCTTCCGCAACGCAGTGTGCTCACGGTCAGCTTCCATCACGGCATATCTGAGGCTCGACACCCTTTGCTTAATCTCGGTGTGCACGTTGTTACGGCCTTTTACGTATTCGTGCAGCTCGATTACCTTCCTGTTCAACTCCGTCATTGACACCTTGGGCCTCGCAAGCTGTAGACCTTCTTGAGTGGTGCTGCTGCTCGGTGTAGACACCGGGGGCCCTCCTATAGTGCTGCTGCTTGGTGTGGACATTTGGCTCGTTAACCCTTTTGCTCCAAAGAGTCCATGTTGCCCACCTCGTGGCGTGCCGCTGTTATCCGTTGCCGCGATACTGAAAGTTTCTACCGGCGATCGTGTCAACCTACTACTCCTGAAGAATGCGCTCGCATCCTTATCATCTGCTACCTCCGTTATGGTGTTGTTTTGTGTTTTCTCCATCTGATTGGGTCCCCCCTCCAAGCCGCTATCTTCGCCCGTCGTAAGTAGTTGCCGTCGTGATCCCATGGTGATCTTTGCAAGCAGTGAGGCCATGCTAGGGTTGACACGGTCCTTTATGGGGAACCGTGTTCAGAGCCGGATCGGCACTAGTCAGGAATGTTCATCTGAGCCTACTTCCACCGGCTAGGGTGGCGAGTTCGGAACGTACTTGGAGGCCTGCCAAGGTTTTAACGGGACGGTGGCAAACGTACTGTTAGCCCGCTCGCCATTTCAAGAAGGTGTCACCCTTCCTTACTCAGGGAACAGAACAGCACGAATACCAGCCCATTGTCGCCATCCGATCCATATTCCGTAGTCCGTTGTCGTTTGCGTTGACCAGTATACCATAATCAGGATGTTACTGGCATCGATCCTGATGTGCCGGTTGGCACTCCGAGTGTTTGGGCTAAGGCACTTTGGAAGCGGTACCAGGTCGCTTGTACGGAGTTGCTTGCAGATGTGTGGCTTTTTATGGGAATCCAACAGAGCCCACTGTTGAACCCCCACCACATCCTAGGCATCCCCCGCTTGAGCTGTCTGGAAGCCAGAAGCTCGGTCACTCCCCGAAGGGAGAGCCAATAATGGTGGTAATCCACACGGGTGTGTGAACGGTTTTCGCTTAGGACAGACTCCCAAGCTCCCACCCGACTCGCAGAAGGGGGGGTTCGTCAAGCCCCTGGACTCCTGTCCCTGCTGCCCTGCTGTATGTGTATGTGTGTATGTGTGTATGTATGTATGTATGTCTGTGTACAAAAAAGGTCACTCACTTTTAAGGCACTTCCCATTGTCCGATTTTACGGATTTTAGCATGAATCAAACCGGAATTTTACCGCATTGTTTGCTATTGAAAATGGTTCGAATCGGTCCAGCCGTTCCGGAGTTATGGCCATTTAGGTGTTCCGGACCGGTACCTCAGGAAGGGGCCAGATATGAAAATGCTACAAACCCATGCATGCGACACATCAAACCGCGGCTTTTTCGATAACCTGATGAACGGTAAGCAGGAAAAAAGTCTCAGGCCATATCTGAACCGGTAGTGTCCCGGAATCGGTACCGGATGTCATTCCCGCCGGAAGTGGCCAAATATTAAAATGAACCAAACCCATGCATGCGACACATCCAATAGCGGCTTTTCCGATAACCTGATGAACAGTTAGCAGGTAAATAGTCTCAGACCATATCTGAACTGGTAGTGTCCCGGAATCGGTTCCGGGTGTCATTCCCGCCGGAAGTGGCCAAATATTAAAATGAACCAAATCCATGCATGCGATACATCAAATAGCGGCGTTATCGATAACCTGATGAACGGTTAGCAGGAAAATTGCCTCAGATCATATTTGGGACAACCGGTAGTGTTTTGGAACCGGTTCAGGGTGTCCGCCAGAAGTGATCAAAGTAAAAGAGAACCAAACTCATACATGCGACACATCAAGTGACTTTTCAGGTATCCTGTTGAACGGTTAATAAGAAGAAAATCTTAGACCATATTTGAGGAAACTAGTCAGTGTTTAGAATTTTATCGCGAATCACTGAGTGGTCTATACTCAGCTTGTGCTACACTCGATGAATGTAGCAAATCGTGAAGCGACATGCTCGCGAACGCTTCCCGGAATGCTGCTCATTTTCTTTCCCGGTTCGATACGAGAGCGCAATCAAGAGGAAGGATGTTCGGCGACGTTAATGAAAGCGAAGCATTCGGCAGCAATATTTTTCATCAGAATAGTGTCATAACTCTTGTTTTTTTTTTGGCAACGCAACCATTAATACGTTTTTTGAGTGGAAATGCGATAAATAACGATAAAAATAACGTATATTCACAGTTGTTGCAAGACAATGATGAGAGAGCATCGGAAAGTGTTATTCTTAGTGATGCACGCTCCTCGTCGCAGCTTTTGATAATCGGAGTATCTTCTTTGTATTCCTTCGTGAACCATGCAACTCGACAGAGAACAAAGTCGCTCGTGGTAATTGAAACAGAACCAACAGAAAGGAAGAAAAACTGCCGAGTGGTTCATTTATCACTTCGGCTTCCAAACACTGAAACTAGTAGTGTCCCGGCATCGGTTCCAGGTGTTTCGCCGAGAGTGACCAAATATAAAAGTGGACCAAACCCAAGCATGCGACACACCAAACCGCGGATTTTTTGATAATCTGATGAACGGTTAGCAAGAGTATAGGCTCATACCGCATTAGAGACCGGTAGTGTTGCATAACCAGCGTTGGGTGCTTTGCCGGAACTACAAAAGAGTAAGCAATGCAAGCGATAAATATCTGTAAGAAAACAAAGTCTTGACAAAACTAAAGCGATCTCATCGAATTACACATTTCAGATTCCTGAGTTGTAAATATACAGTAGGCCGTCCCTTATTTTGCAAAAAAAAAAATGAAATGTTGTAAGTTCGTTGTTGGAAAATGATCGTTTTAGCTAAGAAATCGTGTCAAAACTTGAAGTCCGTATCTCAAGGCTTAGTGGTCCCTCAAGTGGCTTAAAGTTGTCAAAAATTGTATGGACCTAAAAAAACCTTTTTTTTTTCGACGAAAAAATACGCTATTCTACTAAAACCAATGATTTTTGCTCTGCCTATACATTATCTCAGAATATGTGCCATCAATAAGTTTCTCAATTCGATGATGGCTTCGATCAAATTCTTGCTTTTCTAAATAAAGTATTCTCAGGATTCAGGAACATTTCATCTTACGTCGACGAAAGATCATGAGATCAACGAGAAAGGCACTATCACCACTAGGTGGATCAATCTGGGTTTTTTCTACCATTTGTACTTCATAGCGAGTGTTTCAATTATATGCATAAACATATAAATGTACGCAAATCAAATAAGAACAGTATAAGATTACCGAATACATACAGTGAACCTCGCAGAAAAAACATGTTGATCGCCCTAAGTGATCATGAAATTGTGATCAATATTTAGATGTAACAAGATTTTGAATAGAACATATTTCAGCGATGGCAAAACCGATTTTCAATATGCGTTTACCAATCTTTTGTTCTAATCTTCAAGTATTATACTGTTGAACGCAATGCGACGACGCGCAAGTAGAAAATTATAATAGCATGTAAAGGATTGGAATTTCCCCAAAAGTATTCAACAGGCCATAACTTTTTTCTTTCAAACATTTGTTAGTTGAGTCAAATACTTCTCAAAGAACAATATATTAGTCATTTATATACAAAATTTCATATCATTCGATTCCGTTAATCCTGAGATGTAGCAGGTTATTGAACGGAACTACTAGAAACGCTCCAACTTCGAGTTGAGTCAACCGATCAAGTCCAAAAATGTACCAATTATAGCTAACTTGTTGGGGAACTAGCAGTCACAATTTGAGAATGTTTGGTGCACTTAATAAAAAGTTTCAGTTTGTTGAACATTTTGTAGCACATAATTAAAATTTGCATGTTCTTGCAAATTTGCTAATAGCGCCACCTAGTGTCAGAAATTCGAACCAAACAGTAATTTAACTGATAGCCCTTGGTCAATTACACAACTTTGCCGAAGACAACATATTTCCAAATAATCAGGCTCCTGAGATATGTAGAATTTAAAATTTGTATGCACTCTAGCGCCGCCTAGCGTTGTATTCGAGCCATACGTACCATCATTTGTTAGTCCTTTACCAGCCAAACAACTTTGCCGAAGACACCAACACTCTAAGTAGTCAGGGTCATGAGATAGATGAGATTGCAATTTCGTTACTGTTGCATCTCTTTGTCTGTGATTTCTGTGATATCAAATTCAAGTAGACGTAACACCGATACCATTTCCATCCCTTATAATTCAGGATCCTTACAACTTAGAGAGTTGGTGTCTTCGGCGAAGTTATTCTGCTGCTCAAGAACTTTCAGATGATGAGCCGTATGATTCGATATTCCACCGCTAGGCGGTGCTAGAGTGTAAACATATTTAAAATTTCCCATATCTCAGGATCCTGATTATTTAGAAATATGGTGTCTTCTGCGAAGTTGTTTGGTAGATCTAGGGATTTCCGTCGAATTACTGTTTGGTTCGAGTTTCTGCCACTAGGGGCGCTTGTAGCAAATTTGCAAAAATTTACAAATTTTAATATTAGCTTGAAAATTTTCAACTAGCTGTTACTTTCTATTAAGTTCAGTAAAAATTCTCAAATTTTGACTGCTAGTTCCTCAACTAGTTAGCTCAAAGTGGTGCAAACTAGGGCTTGATTGGTTGACCCTACACGGAATGTTTCTAGTAAAATACTTCTAATTTCACTGCAGTTCATTAAACTACTTAATCTTATGATTCAGTGAACCAAATTAAATGAAATTTTGAACATTTATTACTAATATATTGGTCTTTGATTACCGTTTGACTTACCACAAGTATTCGAATGAATGAGTGTAATCAGTTTTGTACCTTTTAATTCCGCCCTATGTTGCTTATCCTTTGACAGATACGCGTATTTCGACTACCACTTGTAATCTTCCTCAGTGTCAGTTATCCACTCAAAAAAAAAATACCACAAATATGTCAAAAGGAAAAAAGCTACAGCTTGTTGAACACATTTTTTAGAAATTCCAATCATGTACAAGCTATAACAAATTTACAACTAGCGCCGCCTAGTGACAAAATTTTGCATCAAATGGCAAACAAACTGTAAGCCCTTAACTTACCTAACAGTTTTGCCGAAGAAACCATCTTTCTAAGTAATCAGGATCCTGAGATATTTAAAAACTAAAATTTATAAGTTCTATAGCGCCGCCTACTGGTGGAATTTCGAATCAAACGAAGCATCAACTGTAAGTCCTTGGCCAGCTTATAATATTAGCGAACACACCAACGCTCTAAGTAATCAAAACCCTGAGACATATGGGTTGGAAATTTTGTCAGTGTTATGATGGCTGTTGGTCTCTGATGTCACAGGATGTGATGCCCCTTAGTGGTTTTGGGGATCCATTGGTATGCCTATGGTTCATCAAAATGCAGACATCTGTATCAAAAAGTTCAGAGTTATTGATCTCCTTCTCTTATATACCTGTCCAAAATATCGCCGAGTCCACTCTGACTTAAAACCAACCAAATGATGGAGATTTTTCGTTCAAAAATAGGAATTTTCAAAATTCGGATTTGTTTGATTTGTTATGTGTACATAACTGCTAACAAAAATTAATATATTCCAGATTTTTTTCATTCAACTATTTTGGCTACATAAAAAAATAATTAGTATTGCGGTAATTACACTTTTAGTAGAATTTTATTCTGTGAGGTGTGTTTATAGCCAGCGTAAAAAAGCTGGATTGAATCGTTTGTTAAATAATACACAACATTTTCCATATCTCTCCAGGCTGTTCTCACCTTGATTATATTATTTGATAGAAAAACCAAAGTTATGAGATTTGAGATAGAGCATCCTGAACATTTTCAACTAATTTCCTATACACTCCTCATACCTTATTCTCATTTGAAACACGTAGATATACGATACCTACGGAAATATTTAGATCGTTTAGAATGTCGAAAGAATTGTCGAAACAATCGTGTTTATTTTACTATTTATTACGAAGAAAATAAACCCATCATTATTTTTGTTCAATGCTATAAAACTTGCTGAATCGATCAAGTGATTTGTAAAAACGTTTTGAAAATCGGCTGAGTATCGCTGAGATATAGCATAATTAAAATAAAGTTAAAATCAACTTTCTATCACTGTGCCGGGACCACTAAGGATGTTCAAAATAGTTTATCTAATACTATTTTGAATTGAACAACGCAAACTTATAATGTATGTACATATACTTATGTAGCGGACAACGGAGAAAAATTGGCTGAAAAAATGTTTATCGGTTCCCCTACACCATTCTAGAGGAAAATTGATCACCGATAGATTTTTTTTTTTTGTTCAATAGTTGAATTTTTTGTTTAATAATTAGATTGTTTTGTTAAATTGTTTGAAACTTGAAGATTCTGACAGAAGATCAGTAAAAGATTTTTTTAAATCGGTTGAGCCATCGTTGATATATAGTCAGACAATTGTCTGAAACATGAAGATTTGAACAACATATAAGTAAAATAATTTTGAAATATTCAAAATTTTGTAACAGCTTCCCAAGCAGCACAGTTTGTTACAACTAAATCACAGTAATTTATATGTGACAAATACAAAAACCGATTCAAAATAACTGCAACATCGATGTCTACAGCTATGTAACCGAAAAAGCGCAAGAGGTGGAGCCTCTGTAACAAACGTCGTTCGTTGCATAAAATATTAGATGGTAACCAATTTGTAATATCGCTTGTTTACACTGCAATAGAAAAATAAATTGAAAGTTAAATTGCTTGTTCCATCATAACAAATGTGGAAAATGATAAACGGTGGATCCAAAACATGGCGATTGGAAAAAAATCTTCAAATAAAATGTTGTTGGACAGTATCCTAAATTTGACTGGCAATCGTTTTATTCCGGTGAAACTATCAATTTTACTAACAGAAAACCCGAGCGCCTGCGAAATTCGAGGGTTTTAACATATACATTTGTTTATCTCACCGATTCGTTATACAGCGTATGATAGGGTAAAATGATATTAGGCCTGCAAGGCCCAGTTATTTGTCGAATCTGATAAAAAATATCTATTTTGTTTGCTTATAACTCCAAACTCATAATTGGTAATTATATTACATAAGTTTTCTGTCACTGATACAGCTAATCACCATTGTGATTATTGGGCAGAACCTACATTGCCGGTTGAATGTCTGAAGATATCAATATCCACATTAAACGTTGCTTTCTACAGGACTTCCAGTTACATGATTTCAAGCAAGTATTTTTAAATGCGTCTTTTACATAAAAAGTTTCAAAACATCGAATTTTTCATTTAAGTTTTAGCATACAAACATATCTAATTATCAAATACTTTTGGCATGCAGTGTTGATCATAACTTACTAGTAACTGGTAGGTTGCACATTTGTCACCAAGTAATCGTACGTTTTTATGCGTCTTATATGTGATTACAATGAAACAACAAAAAAGTTACACTGTCGTTATTTGGAAACGACATTCTGTAACACGATACATGGTAACCAAACATTGACTTCTCACCAAGTGGGTCAGTCATTTGTTTTGGTTTTTGGTTTCAATGTAACAGTGTGATGTCAAGAATGCAACTTTCTGAATTTGACAGTTCAAAAGCATGTTTCACGAAAGCCACCCTGCGACAATAGTGTAGCTTCTGCAAAATTAAGGTTGCGTTGCGATGTCTGAGCAACCAAAATGTTTACTAGATATATAGAATAGTTACGAATAGTCAGAAGTGAAACGGCTATGTAATTTTCAATATTTTTCTAAAATATTTCGTAAGTTACAAGTGCTACTTGGGGTGCTACTTGGGTTAATTCCAATCGCAACTCCAGGAGCACCAGGGATGCTCAATATCTTTTTCTGTGAAGTTTATTATATGTATTCGGGATTCTAATAATGTTCTCATTTGAATTACGTAAATTTATGATGTTTACGGAAATATTGGGAGCGCTCACAATGAAGAAAAAATGGTCGAAAAAAATCGTACTGTTGCATTGGTATGGAAGAAATGTGAATACCCCTAAAATATTGTTTGTTCAATTGTCTGAAATTGGAACATTTAGACAACACATTAGAATTTTTTTTTGAAAATCAGTCAAGTCATCGCAGAGATACAGCTGATTAAAAATATAGTTTCAACTTATTTCCGATCACCGTGCTTGGAGCGCTAGGGATGTTCAAATTTTTTTTTCTAATATTACAGTCGAACCTCCATGAGTCGATGTTCCTTGACTCGATATCGACTCATGGAGGTAATTTTTTCCATACTGAAAAAAAATTCTGGACTGCTATGATGGTCCCTTCAAACGGCTTCCCAAAGAATGCCGTTTCCACTTCTCGATATTTCCATGAGTCGATGGTCCCTTCAATATCGACTCATGGAGGTTTTACTGTATTCTCATTTGAACCACATAGTTCAATAATTAATACGGACATTTTTATGACGTCTACAATTAGGTTGACATGTTGAGAAAAACATATAGGTTGCACTGTTCTAGAGAAAATTTGAACATCCCTAGAATAATTCCTGTTCAATCATCTGAAACTTTGAGATTCGTACAAGAGATTGGTAAAAGAATTTTGAAAATCGTTTGAGCCATCGCTGAGATATAGACAAATGAAAATTTAATTGCAGCTAGTCATTGTGCCGGCAGCGCAAGGGATGTTAAAAATATTTTTCGGTTGGATTAACGATCTGCATCCAGTTATCTTATACTATATTCATGTGAACCACGCAGATGTATGAAGTTTACTGATTTTTTTTAATGTTTACAATCAAATAAGCATGTCGAAAAATAAAATGTGTCGGTTGCACTGTTCTAGAGGAAAATTGAACACCCCTAGAATAATTTCGGTTCAATTATCAGAAACTTTGAGATTCGAACAAGGGATTGGTAAAAGAATTTTGAAAATCGAATGAGTCATCGCTGAGATATAGCCAATTGAAAATTTAATTACAACTAGTCACTGTGCTGGGAGCGTTAGGGATGTTCAAAATATTTTTTTGGTTTGATTTACGATATGCATCCAGTTATCTTATACTATATTCATGTGAACCACGTTCACAATCAAATGAGCATGTCTAAAAAAGTTGTATCGGTTGCACTGTTTTAGAGGAAATTTGAACACCCCTAAAATAGTTTTTGTTCAATTATCTGAAACTTTAAGATTTGGACAAGAGATTGTTAAAGAATTTTGAAAATCGGTTGAGCCATCGCTGAGATATAGCCAATTGAAAATTTAATTGCAACTAGTCACTGTGCCGGGAGGTTTAGGGATGTTCAAAATATTTTTCGGTTGGATTAACGATATACATTCAGTTATCTTATACTATAATCATGTGAACCACGCAGATTTATGATGTTTACTGAAATATTTTGAACGTTTACAATAAAAAAATCACTTCGAAAAAAAAATTGTACCGGTTGTACTGTTCTAGAGAAAAATTGAACATCCCTAAAATAATATCTGTCCAATTATCAGAAATTATTGGATTCGGACAAGAGATTGGTAAAAGAATTTTGAAAATCTGATGAGCCATGGCTGAGATATAGCCATTTGAAAATCTTATTGCAACTAGTCACTGTGCCGGGAGCGCTAGGGATGTTCAAAAAAAATTTCGGGTGGATTTACGATATACATCCAGTTATCTTATACTATATTCATGTGAACCACTCAGATTTATGATGTTTACTGAAGTTTTTTAAGGTTTACAATCAATTATGCATGTCGAAAAAAATTTGTATCGGTTGCACTGTTCTAGAGGAAAATTGAACACCTCTAAAATATTTTCTGTTCAATCATCTGAAATTTTTAGATTCGGACATGAGATTGGTAAAAAAAATTTGAAAATCGGTTGAACCATCGCTGAGATATAGTCATTTAAAAATTTAGTTACAACAAATTTCCGATCTTGGGGCCGGGAGTGTTAATAAGCAAGTTTGTTTTTCTCAAAATTAAAGTTAAATTTTATCTAAAAGCTAGCCAAACAGGTACTTACTTGATACTTGATGGGCTACAACTCGTAGCGGTGAGTCCACGCCGAATGAAGCATTCGCCTCCACTGGTCTCGGTCCTGGGCCAATCGCTTCCAATCACCCTGAACGTTTAGAGCCCTTAGGTCCTCCTCAACTGCAAAAAGCCAACGTATGCGCGGCCTACCACGAAGCCGACGGCCCCTTCCTGGTTCTCTGTTGAATATGGCTTTAGCTTGTCGTTCCTCCGGCATACGGGCTACGTGCCCAGCCCACCGCAGCCTGCCGTGTTTTATTCGCTTCACTATATCCATCTCTTTATATACTTGGTACAATTCGTGGTTCATGCGACGCTGCCAGATGCCGTCCTCCAGTTTACCGCCGAGTATTGTTCGCAGCACTTTACGTTCGAAGACTCCAAAGGCTCTCCGATCAGCTTCTCTCAACGTCCACGATTCATGGCCGTATAAAGCGACCGGAAGAATCAGAGTCTTGTACAACGCGAGTTTTGTCTTCGTTTGCAGCCTACGGGACTTCAGCTGATTTCGCAGACCGAAAATGGCCCGATTCGCAGCTGCAATCCGTCTTTTCACCTCGCGGGTAACATCATTACTGCACGTTACTGTGGTAACCAACACCCGGAACGAACTCTTTTAAAGAAATCAAGAATAAATGCAGAAGGCATCTATTCGCTGCAAAAGTAGTTACTAGACTGAAGACCTACTTCCCATTCGAACGTCGTCAAACATCACACACTCACTCACACCCTCAGAAATAAAATATGTGCGATAAAACTTATGAACGGAAATCGGAATTAATTCTCTCCGTGTGTTTAAACGGTTGAGATCGCCCAAGTCTATTTATGGCGGGCTTCATATTTGACGTTTATGAGCCATTTTACGAAATGACAACATTGCTGATGATGATATTGGTTTTCACGTGTTACGACGAGAGCTCCTGTCAAATTTTCATTCATAAAATCTGCTCGTAAAATGGACTATTCTTGCGAAAACCGATGTTCGACCGGTTCGGCCCACGGGCCGCTCAGTTACGACGCTTCATTGGTGTTGGTGTTGGCGAAAGCGAGAATGAAACGATCGCTTCAATGAAACGAAGCATACGTGTGCAAAAGCCACGTACGCTGAATGGCGAATGAGCGAATGAAAAGGAATGAACGGAACTGGCGCGAGACTGAGCTGAGGGTGTGAGTGAGTGTGTGATGTTTGACGACGTTCGAATGGGAAGTAGGTCTTCAGTCTAGTAACTACTTTTGCAGCGAATAGATGCCTTCTGCATTTATTCTTGATTTCTTTAAAAGAGTTCGTTCCGGGTGTTGGTTACCACAGTTACTACAGTACCAAGATAAACAAATTCGTCCACAACATCAAACTTTTCACCACCTAGTACCACTTCGTCACCACTACCATGGCCGGACCAACGTTGACCACCAGCAATCATGTACTTGGTCTTTGTGGTGTTAATCGTTAGTCCAATCCTCGCTGTCTTTCTTTTAAAAGGTATGAACGCCTCTTCCACGGCCCGACGGTCGATCCCGATGATGTCGATATCGTCCGCGAAGCCCAGGAGCATATGCGACCTCGTGACAATGGTTCCGCTCCTTTGCACACCAGCTTTCCTTATCACTCCTTCCAGCGCTATGTTGAACAGTAAGTTCGAAAGAGCATCGCCCTGCTTCAGTCCGTCTAAGGTTACGAACGATGACGAAATTTCATCCGCAACCCGTACACTTGATTTCGAACCGTCGAGCGTCGCACGAATCAGTCTAATCAGCTTCGCCGGAAAACCATGTTCGATCATTATCTGCCATAACTCGTTTCTCTTCACTGAATCGTACGCCGCCTTGAAATCAATAAACAGATGATGGGTCTGCAAGTTGTACTCCCGAAATTTATCGAGAATCTGACGCAGGGTGAACATCTGATCCGTCGTCGTTGATCGGCCCTCACGAAAGCCCGCCTGATATTCGCCGACGAAGGACTCCTCAATCGGCCTCAGCCTGCTAAACAGAATTCTGGACAAAATTTTGTACGCTGAATTGAGAAGCGTTATTCCTCTGTAATTCGCGCACTCCAGTCGATGCCCTTTTTTGTATAGAGGGCAAATGAGACCATCCAACCAACTAGCAGGCAGTACTTCCTCTTCCCATATATTCAATATAATACAGTGTAAGAGTTGATACAGCTGCTCACTACCGTGCTTGAGAAGCTCGGCCGGGAGTTCGTCCTTCCCAGCAGCCTTGTTGTTCTTCAGCCCTCTAATGGCTGTCTTGACCTTCGTCTAGCGTTGGAGGTTCCACAGCCTGTCCGTCGTCGTCGAGTCGAATTCTGTCTGTCGCTCTTCCATTCCCACCGTTCAACAATTCTTCGAAGTGCTCTCTCCACCTGGCAGCCACCATTGTTTTGTCTGTCAGCTAGTTTCCTTCACGGTCTTTGCATATGACGGGAGAAGGCGCTGTTTTTCTCCGCACGCCATTAACAGTTTCGTAAAACCTCCGCATATTATTCTGCTCCATACTTTCTTGCGCCTGAGCAATCACATTTTCCTCATGGTCTTTTTTTCTTTCTGCGGTGGATCGTTTTTCGGCTGCTCTCACTTCTCTATATCGCTCCCTGCTCTGCCGGGTCCCAAACACCAGCATCCGGCTTCTGGCGACATTCTTCTCATCCGTAACCCTCTGACACTCCTCGTCGAACCACCCGTTCCTAGGTAGTTTTTGAGCAGTGCCTATCACCTCCCGCGCTGCCGTACTCCTCGCTCCGTGGATAGACTCCCACAGAGTGTTGAGATTATCGCTCTCGTTGATTTCACTTATCCAAAGCCAAACAGGTATAAATTTCAAAATGATCTATTTTTTCGTCTGCCAATTTCTGGCAACCGTTCTCTTGCAAAACATAAAGTATTAACCTTATATTTTAATGTAACTGTATCGAGATCGTGGAATGCTGCAAAATCTAGAAACTTTTTTAATGCTGAAAATGGTTAAAAATTGACAAAAACCATAATTTTTAAAACTTTTCTGTAAGAGGGAAAAATAAATGAAACAAGGTGCAGTTTTTTGTTCTTATGATGCACCTAAATAAGGAAAACTGGTTTACGTTCTCGATTGTTTTTTCAAACTGTCGATATTTCGATAATTTAAGTACTTCCGATGAGTCATGGTGCAAATGAAATAAAAGGTAGAAAAAACCATTATTTTCAGGCATTTGTTCTTAAAAAATGGTGCATCCTAAAGCGTTTTATTGATCGCCCCATAATGAACCAATACTTTATTCATCTTCAAAAAATAATAGGCTTTGAAAAATCCCAAAAAAAAATATTGACTTATGGCCAGGAATTTGGTCCATTTACGCCTATGTGCGATGGAATATTACGCGGAAATTTAAAAATTTGGATCGCAGTGCGGAAATAACGCGCAGTGGGCTATCCCCGCGTAGAGGAAAACCAGCACAGTATGCTTTGAATTATTTGTTGAAGAACAAACAACATAGATGGATCGCCAGCTGTCACATCCAGGGTTAAGAATGTTGGGGGAGCAAACAAGATATTATGTGGTCTGCAACGTGAATTGGTGTTTAAAAATATATGAATTGTGGCAGAAGTTATTTTTCATGAACCCGATGATCCCGTGTATCCGTGTTGGTGCTTGGGTTGAGGGAATTCTAATGGCGGTAAGCTCAACAGCGTATGAGACGCCAATCGCGTATTATCCTCGATTTTCTTAAGCACCGAACGGTATTATCCTTGTTTTTAATCCGAGTATTAACTTTAGTGCGCCGATTTCGGCGCATCAAAGTTAATCTCGGATTAACGAGAACACTGGCTGCGTACCGTAAATGCTGACCCGCACACTAATGAATTCATATTGGCAAACGTCAGAAAGAGGAGAAACGAAAAAAAAAACAAAACAAAACCAACGGAACAGCAGCTAATGCGGTGTTTTGGAGCTGGAAATATGGGACGGGTCTGGATCTGCGCCGATCGAACCGTCCGACCTGGTTTATTTAGCGGAGCAGTTCCGTCGTGCTACTGTCGCGCTACATTGAGCTAAATGGCCACGGAAGCAGTGTACTTAAGGATGGTCTGAAATAGCATTCTGTTCCTGCGGAATCGTTCAAATTTCAGTTTGCTGGGTGGTGGTTTCGATGGATTTTTCCAGAATGTGGATTAGGCAAATAATGCCAATGATGTGCGAGCCGGCTGTTAGCACCGATGTGGATCAATGAAAAATTTCACAAGCAAGACATAAGTTTTCCAGAAATTCAGTGAATAATTCGACACTGATTTTTCATTAGGGCCTAACTGACATTTTCGATTTCTCTTCATCGATCCTCTCTTTGTGTTATTAGAAAATGTGTATTGAGTTTTCCAAAGATTTTTTGGTTGAAATGCAAAGAAGACGACTACATCTTGCTATGGAAACAAAAAGAATAATGTTTTTGTTTGTTTTCATCAAGTTATTAGCGAAAGAGCGAGTCGACGGAGAGAAATCGATCAAGTCAGTTAGGCCCTTATGAAAAATCATTGTCGAATTCTCCCAGAAGTCCTTCAAAAATTATTTCGGCCATTTATATCTGGGTTCCCACAAGAATTGCCGAGACTTTTGAAAGGAGTTCTTGCACGATTCCGGCGGAATTTTACCATTATTTTACGGAATTTTTACCAGAGATTTTCTGTGAATTCTTCTTGGATGTCTTCCATAAACTCTATGAACTTTTCTAATATATCTTGGTTCCAACAGGTATTCGCTCAGGAGGTCCTTTTTTCAGTGGTTTTTCCAGCATTTGCCTATAGGTTTTTGTTTCACAAGTTGCTTTAGAAATTCGTCAAGGAATTCCTGCTTTTGCTTAAGGAATCTTTATCAAACAAAACAAATTTCCAGGGACTCTTTCAGAGACTCCTCCAGGAACTTTGTTAGTGGTTCCTATACCGATTGCATATAGAATTTCTGCAAGAGCTCTTTCCGAATTCCTCACAGAAATTTGAAATGAAAAATAAAATAAAAAAAAAGATTCTTCAAGAAGTCTTTCAGTTATTTAGGAATGCCCAAAGGAGTCACTGCAAGAATCTCTAAAGGAGTTCCCGGAGGAATCCCTTAGGACTTATTGGAGGAATCCATGATGAAGTTTCCAGAAGAATCATTGGAGATGCTACTGGAAGAAATCCTGAAGGAGTTCCTAGAGGGATTTTTGCAAAAATCTCTGAAGGAGTTACTGTTACAATCTTTGAAGGAGTTCCTGAATGAATTTCTGAAACAGTTCCTTGAAAAATCCCGGAAGAAATCCTTGAACGAGTTCCCGGAGGAATCCTTGAATGAGTTCCCGGAGAAATCCCTGAAGGAGTTCCCGGAGGAATCCCTGAAGGAGTTCCCGGAGGAATCCCTGAAGGAGTTCCCGGAGGAATCCCTGAAGGAGTTCCCGGAGGAATCCCTGAAGGAGTTCCCGGAGGAATCCCTGAAGGAGTTCCCGGAGGAATCCCTGAAGGAGTTCCCGGAGGAATCCCTGAAGGAGTTCCCGGAGGAATCCCTGAAGGAGTTCCCGGAGGAATCCCTGAAGGAGTTCCCGGAGGAATCCCTGAAGGAGTTCCCGGAGGAATCCCTGAAGGAGTTTCCGGAGGAATCCCTGAAGGAGTTTCCGGAGGAATCCCTGAAGGAGTTCCCGGAGGAATCCCTGAAGGAACTCCTGGAAGAATCCCTGGAGGAACTCCTGGAGGAACTCCTGGAGGAATCCCTGGAGAAACTCCTGGAGGAATCCCTGAAGAAACTCCTGGAAGAATCCCTGGAGGAACTCCTGGAGGGATCCCTGAAGGAACTCCCGGAGGAATCCCTGAAAGAGTTCCCGGAGGAATCCCTGAAGGAGTTCTTGGAGAAATCCCTGAAGGAGTTCCTGGAGGAATCCCTGAAGGAGTTCCCAGAGGAATCCCTGAAGGAGTTCCCAGAGGAATCCCTGAAGGAGTTCCCGGAGGAATCCCTGAAGGAGTTCCCGGAGGAATCCCTGAAGGAGTTCCCGGAGGAATCCCTGAAGGAGTTCCCAGAGGAATCCCTGAAGGAGTTCCCAGAGGAATCCCTGAAGCAGTTCCCGGAGGAATCCCTGAAGGAGTTCCCGGAGGAATCCCTGAAGGAACTCCTGGAAGAATCCCTGAAGGAGTTCCAGGAGGAATCCCTGAAGGAGATCCCGGAGGAATCCCTGAAGGAACTCCCAGAGGAATCCCTGGAGGAACTCTTGGAGGAATCCCTGAAGAATCTCCTGGAGGAACTCCTGGAGGGATCCCTGAAGGGATCCCTGAAGGAACTCCCGGAGGAATCCCTGAAGGAGTTCCCGGAGGAATCCCTGAAGGAGTTCCCGGAGGAATCCCTGAAGGAGTTCCCAGAGGAATCCCTGAAGCAGTTCCCGGAGGAATCCCTGAAGCAGTTCCCGGAGGAATCCCTGAAGCAGTTCCCGGAGGAATCCCTGAAGCAGTTCCCGGAGGAATCCCTGAAGGAGTTCCCGGAGGAATCCCTGAAGGAACTCCTGGAAGAATCCCTGAAGGAGTTCCAGGAGGAATCCCTGAAGGAGATCCCGGAGGAATCCCTGAAGGAACTCCCAGAGGAATCCCTGGAGGAACTCTTGGAGGAATCCCTGAAGAATCTCCTGGAGGAACTCCTGGAGGGATTCCTGAAGGGATCCCTGAAGGGACTCCCGGAGGAATCCCTGAAGGAATTCCCGGAGGAATCCCTGAAGGAGTTCCTGGAGGAATCCCTGAAGGAGATCCTGGAGGAATCCCTGAAGGAGATCCTGGAGGAATCCCTGAAGGAACTCCCAGAGGAATCCCTGGAGGAACTCCTGGAGGAATCCCTGGAGGAACTCCTGGAGGAATCCCTGGAGGAACTCCTGGAGGAATCCCTGAAGGAGATCCTGGAGGAATCTCTGAAGGAGATCCTGGAGGAATCCCTGAAGGAGATCCTGGAGGAATCCCTGAAGGAACTCCCAGAGGAATCCCTGGAGGAACTCCTGGAGGAATCCCTGGAGGAATCCCTGGAGGAACTCCTGGAGGAATCCCTGGAAAAACTCCTGGAGGAATCCCTGGAGGAACTCCTGGAGGAATCCCTGGAGGAACTCCTGGAGGAATCTTTTGAGGAGCTTCTGGGGGAATCCCTGGAATCTCCCTGAAGGAATCCTTGGAGGAATTCGTGAAGAAAACCCTGGAGGGATCTCTGGGAGAATGCTGGAGGAATTTTTGGAGGAATTCCTAGGGAAATTCCTAATGGTATCCTCGAAGCAATTCCTGGAGTAATCTCTGAAAAAATTTCTTGAGTAATTTTTAAAGGAATTCCTGTCAAAATCCCTGAAAGAATTCCTAGTGGAATCCCCTAAGGAATTCCTACAGGAATCACCGAAAGATTTCCAGTAAAAAAAATCTCAGAAGAAAGTGCTGGAGAAATCCTTGAAGGTATTTCTGGAGGATTCCGCGGAATAATTCCTAGAAGAATGTCTTTCCTTCTTCGAAGAAATTCCTTGAAGAATTTCCGAAGAATTTCCTGAAGGAATCCATGAAAGAATTCCTAGAGGGATCGCCGTAGGAGTTCTTCTAAGATTCCTCCAAAAAATTCCTGAAGGAATCCCCGAAAAAATCCTGAAGGATTATCCGAAAAAATCCTGGAAGAATCCTTGGAGGAATTCTTGAAGAAATCCCCGAAAGCATTCCATTAAAAATTCCCTGAAAGAATTCAAGGAGGAATCCCCTAGAGCATTTCCCAAGCAATATCCAGAGAAATTACCGAATAAATGAAGGACACATCGAAGTAAATCCTGGGAGAATCCACGGATGTAGTCGAGGAGGAATTTTGGAAAAAAATTCTTGGTGGAATTCCCTAAGAAATTTCTTAAGGGTTCACCAAAAAATCATGAAAAAATCTTCGAAGAAAGTCATGAAGAAATACTTGGCGGTATTTCTGGAGGAATTCTCGAAATAATTCCTAGTGAAGTCTCCAAAGACATTCCTAGAAGAATCCCTGAAATAATGCCTCAAGGAAACCCTCAAGGAGTAATTCCCGAAAATAAATCTTCAGAAATCCCCGAAGGAATTCCTGGAAGAATTCCTGAAAAAAAGGAAAAAAATCCGCAAGGAGTATCCCTATGAATTTCCGAAGGAGTGCCTGGAAGGTATTCTTGAAGTATCGCCGTGTAAGTTTTTGGGGAAATCCCCGAAGTAGTTCCTAGAGAAATTCCCTAAGAAATTATTGTTGGAATAATCAAAGTAATTCCTGTAGCGATTCCCAAATGAATTTGTAGAAAAATTTCTAAAGGAATTTTCCCTGAAGGAGTTTTTGGTGGAGTATCCTAAGGAATTCCTAGAGGAATTTCCGAATAAATTCCTGAAATAATCCACGAAATAATTCCTAGAGGAATCTCCAAAGGATTAATGAAAAAAATCCAGAGGATCCCTGAGGAACCCCCGAAAGATTTCGTGGAGGAATCTTCGAAGAAATCCCCAAAGTAAAGCATTCCTGGAAAAATTCCTATTGGAATCCCTTAAGAAATTCTTAAAAGAATCACCGAAAGAATTCCTGGAAAAATCTCCAAAGGAAATGTTGGAGAAATCCTTGGAGGTATTTCTGGAGGAATCCTCGAAATATTTTCTGTAGGAATCCCCGGATGAATTCTTGAAGGAATCCCCGAAGAAATTTCTAGAGATATCAATGCAAGAATTCCCTTCAGAATTGCTGTATGAGACCTCTTAAATTTCTGTATGGATCGAAACCCCACCCCACGGTAAGATTTAAAAAAGCTAAAATGCTTAAAATGCATACTAAACCATATTCGATCTGCCCACCCATTGAAATACATATTTTGAGTTTATTTAGCCAATGCATAAATTGTGTTTTTGCATTGGAATGCATATATCGGTTATATTCGTTATGGAATGCATATTTGATTTTGTTTGTTTATGTAATGGTAAAAAAAGGAAAAAAATAACAAGTTTGGTTAAATAAAAAACCAACGATAAAAACTTTATTTTTCATTCTTAATCAATTCACTTACAATATAATAACAAATAATCGATAATCACACACGGTTTCCGCAATAATTGGCGATATTCTCCACCGCCACAGGAAGCAGGAGCAGATTGCATCACTCGTAGCGAAATCCGATCTGCAAGTTGAAATATCGTGAAGTTCTATGCAGGAAGATATAAATGTTGTACTTACCGATTGTGGGCATCGAATATTAAGTTCCTCAGGCAGATATATACACTTTTAGAAACTTTTTGGCCAAACTGCGAACGGGAGAAGCGGTTTTTGGAACTAAGCGATGGCGGCAGCTGTCGGTTGGCTGATAGCAATTTGCTTAAGTCCCAAGAGTAACATAAATGGTATAATATTCACGGAAACTATAATAAATGCCAGATATGCCAAGGAGTGCATAAAACAAATTAAGTGGTGCATACTTTTTATGCATTGTGAAGGTTATAACGGAAAAATGTGAAATTTTTCTTATATGATAAGCTAATATGCATATTCTGTTTTCTCCATATTCTGTTTGCCCCCTACCCCCAGAAAGCGTAACGTAATTTGTAGACGTTCCCATATGAAAAAAATCCCTAAAATAAAGTGACCAGATGATCAGAGCTCCAACGCGGGACATACATTTGGGAAGATGCATAGTTAGGTGAAATCATAAACTCGCACACATAGTTTTTTTTAAATTTTCTTTATTTTTGTTAAAGGAAAAACACATTCTATATTTTTCTGCGCCGTGTACTTTCCACAGAAGTGGATGATAGCCATAAACATTTGTTCTAAAGTATTCACACGAATCCTAATAATTAAATATTGCACGCAAAAATGCTCTCAGTGTTTCAACACTCAGAGAATTAAGGGTACCGCCTTGATAAACGATCGTCCTGTGGAATCTTCTGAGGATGACCGAAAGCAATAAAGTAGGTTGAAACATCAGGAAGATTAAAAAGCAGTTTGAATCGCCACTGAAAAGGTACACTCAATTGTGTTTTTCATGTGGTCCAAACTTTGTTCATGACTGGAAAAAACTATTTGGTTGCGGCATTGGTGCCTAGCAAGCATAACGCGAACTCTACAACTTTTTTGAGTTTATAAAATTGAACGATATTATCTTCAAAGTGCCTGAAAATGTTTAACCATCTATCTTCCGTTTGTCCAATTGTGTCCTCACTTGAGTATTTTGTACGATACCTCATTTAATTAGCCCTGATGCGTCTTTGTCAACATCTACCAACTGATTGTATTGTATGTAGAACTAGCTCCTCCTCCTCTCCTCTTCTTGGCGTAACGCATTAGCGTATCTAGGATTTTTTCCTAGGGGGTGCCTAGGAGGTGCCAGTTTCGGTGGCTTCAAGGTTATTTTGCTTTTTTTATAAAAGGAAATACCGATGTACCCTCAATTTCTTAGTATAATGATATACTGCGTCGTGGAAAAAAATAGAACGAAAATTTTAACGCGCTATATTTTAAAGAACAGCTTTTGTCTTTGGAAATTCTCTACCGTTGTACTGATGTGAGGTTTGGAAACTTGATAACTTGATTGCGTATAATACATGGAATTTGTATTTTGGAAATTGTTTTGCAATTTATTTCAATTAAGACTTCTTTTGAAAATCTCACAGGAATTTCTTTAGATTGGCAAATTTCTTCCGTAATATCTTTGGATCCCCTTCGGCATTTTCTCTGAGAATTTATTTGGTAATAATACCTTTCACGCATTTTTTGAAAATTTTATCGGCAATAACTTTGAAAATTTCTTCGTTAATTCCATATCGACCCAAGTAACCATGACGCTGGATATAGAGCATTATTTTCGCTTTATAGTGTATTATATGACGGCTAAAATATAAACGACTCATAAGAAAGTGATCATTCTTCATAAATAATTTCAAAAATCCCAGTGAAGAAACAGGGGTGCAAGCAGTAATAAATAACAAAAGTTCCATAAACAAATCAAAAAATGCATAAATAAATCAAAAGTTTCCATAAATAATTGATTTTTGAGCAATCAAAAACGTCAAAAATGCAATGAATAATTCAACTGTTGCAATAAAAAAAGCCAATTTTCCCACCAAAAAAGTTCGAATTTTCCATAAATAAATCCGATTTTTCCATAATAAATTAGAAAATTCACAATAAAAAAATATCGAAGAAGCAATAAATAATTCAAAAAGTGCAATAAACAAGAAAATAAATTATCAATAAATGTCAAAAAACGAGCAATAAACAGAAATGTATTTTGAGGCAAAAAAATATGTAGACCATGCGGCGAAGCCGCATAGAGGATTGAGGAACTGAGGCGGCAGAAGGCCGCCAAAGTTTCCGATATCCGATGCACCGCAATTGCATCGTTTCGGTTCTAGATCTAAGAATTTGCCCGGTATAATGCAAACATAGATGTTATCCCTTTTTTAGGTCCGACGAGCGATAGCGAGTTCGGACAGCAAGCAATTACTCGGTAAATTGCAATCATAGTTACGCAAGCTTTTCAGTCGTTTCAGTCATATAAGTGCGATTCGGCATTTCACTGTCTCATACTTTCCTGCATATGTTTTTCATGGGTAATTTCGTCATTTTTTATTGCACTTTTTGAATTATTTATTGCTTTTTCGATATTTTTTATTGTGAATTTTCTAATTTATTATGGAAAAATCGGATTTATTTATGGAAAATTCGAACTCTTTTGGTGGGAAAATTGCCTTTTTTATTGCAATAGTTGAATTATTCATTGCATTTTTGACGTTTTTAATTGCTCAAAAATCAATTATTTATGAAAACTTTTGATTTATTTATGCATTTTTTGATTTGTTTATGGAACTTTTGTTATTTATTACTGCTTGCACCCCTGTTTCTTCACTGGGACTTTTCGAATTATTTATGGGAAATTGTGTATTTATTATGGAACGTTTAATTGTCTGCCATTATATGACATGCGATATAAAGTTGTTTTGTCATATAGGTGACATTAAAGTAGGTTTAAAGCCGAAAGTGGCGCTACTATTGTTGATATAAAGCAAGCTTTACTGTGGCGATTGCTAAAGCATATAAAATGCTTGTACCATATAGCTAATGCAATGAAATAGTATGAAATGCATACTTAAGGCATCATGTCAACAAAAGAAAAACAAGTATTTTTCATTTTTCTGTCTATTTTTATCTTCTCATACCTGTTCCGATACTCTCACACTGATGTTTTTTATTCTATTTCGGGAATTGAACCTAGGCTGCTGAAACGCGATGAAACTCGGACGCGCTAACGCTGTGCTACGACTACCATGTATTTTGCATCTGGAAAAATGTGCAACATAAAGTAACGTATACTCAGCTCGTGCTTCATTGAGTTTTGTTTCTAGCAGCTCTAAAAAGTTGTGCTAGGGTCTGAATGCCATCAGTTATCTTACTCTCCCAAATCCATTCGAAAACAAACGATTACAGAAACGATTGATTCCACAAACGAAGATAATATAAAGATATAAATTAGTCTGTGTTGATTCTGTTATTATTGTTTTCATACGTCCTCACTTCGCTCATTTCTTTTATGAAATCGGGGCACTATGTTAAATAAGGAAACCAATATCTCAACCCCACATAATTTTTGTTCCCTCAGCATCTGATTGTCTTCATGTCCCAAGCAGAAACCAAAAAAAACCACACAAAATATAAATTTTCAAACAGCAACATCTGAGCATAATAATCCAAGTTCTACGCAGCAATCCATGATAATTTGGGTTTGTTTTTTTTTTCTTTTAAATGGTTGTGTTTCTAAAAATGTATTACAGGTTAAAATTCCGAACTGAGGTTTTTTTTTCTGTTTACAACGATGAAAGCATGAGTAAAGGCATATATAAAGTAATAAATCCTTGCATTATTGATTGCCATAAAGCTTTTAACATGGTAATGCAATGAAGCATTAAGCAACGTCCCTATAGAACTATACCGAACTGTCAAAATCCCATAATGCTTCAAGGCTTTCATAATGTGGAGTAAACGCTTTATTACTTGACAGGTGTAGAATAAAAGTTATCTCGCATTAGCTAAACTATAATACGATTGAATTAATGTTATGATATAATGCTTGTGGTTACTTGGGGAGTTTATATGGCTTTAATTTCATTGGTAAATCCTCTGAAATGTTTTTTTGGGAGTTCCTTCGCCAATTTTTTAGTAGTCTTTCAAGCAATGTTTTATTAATGTCAGCAATTCTATTGATATTTACTTTTTAAAATTCTTTTAGTTAAGCCTTTGGTAATTCATTCGACAATGGCTATATGAACTTCCTCACATTTTTTTTGGAAATGTCTTCGGCAAATCATTCCATTTTTTTTTTTTGAAATTTGTCGATTTTTGGACCTTCGTTATCTTGTTATTTGGTATTCCTTCGCCAATTCCTTCGAAAACTTCTTCGGAAATTCTTTTATAAATCGCTTCTATAATTTTAATTAAAATTCTTTAGAAAATTTCTTCTAGATTTCTTCAGTAATTATTTAAGGAATTCCTGCAGCAGATGGATTTCAAACCTTCGACAATTCCGATATTACTTGCATTGAAAATTTATTTGGGGATTTTATCAGCAATTTCCTTGGAAATTTTGGAAACTTCGATTATTACTCTGGGAACTCATTCGATAATTTCTTTGGAAATTGATTCGGCAAATTTCTTGAAGATTTCCTTCGAGAATTTATTTGAAAAAAAAAACTTTGGTAGTACTTTAAAAATTCTGTCACGGTTATACTACGACAATGACTATTGGAATTCTTTCAAAATTTTATTCAGGAATTCCTTTGATTATTTCGGATAATTCTTCAAGATTTTTTTCGGAAATTGTTTTGTGAAAATTTTTGTAGAATATATTTCGGCAATTTATTTTGTGATTGGATTTAGCCAATTAAAAAAAAGCGTTAGTATTTTCTTTAGAAATTCCACTGGTAATTATAATATAAATTACTTTGCAACTACTTTGAAAGTTCTAAGGCAGTTTTGATGGAAATTTTTCCAGTAATTTCTTTGGGAATTTGTCGGGAAGTATTCCATGAATTTCATAGGATTTTCTTCAAGTAAGCCCAGTTTAAAATTTCAGAATTTCCAATTCGGCAATTTCGGCAATTTCGGAAGCAATAGACATGAAAAGAATTGAATCATTAAGAATTGTAAATATAATCAAGATAAAATTGCCTGGGATATTTGAAAAACAACTGAAAAATATATTATTATTATTATTATTTATTTACGACATTTTACCCAAAAGCGAAAAAAATGCTTAAATGATTTCAGAAGAATAGCCATAGAAATTATAAAACAAATCCAAAGAAATTAAATAAATTAAATTCCAATGAAACTAACGCAGAAATTTAAAAAAAAAACACGCAGAAGGTACTCGCAAAGAAATGGCCATACTGCGATCTAGCGAACACAGAGTCGTGGGTTCGAATCCCACCCATCTCTCAATTTGTCTAAAACATTATTCTGTGCATTTAATTGCAAGTTTTTCCCGTACATCTCTATAGGATTTCACTTGAGATTTTTCTAGTAATACCTCCTAGGATTTCTCTGGAAATTCTAACTATGCCCGAAATTCTAGAGATTTATATTGGGATTTCTTCAGCTGGAATTCCTTGAAGAAGGCCAAGAGGAGTTCCAGGAGTAATATCATGATCATTTTTTGAGTAATCCATGAATATAAACTCTAGAGGATCTCCTGAATGAGTCTTAAGAAAAATCCCTGGAAGAATCAAAGGCATTTCCGAAAGTATCTAAGGAAAATTGCCTATAAGAATCCTAGCTAGAATGCCAGAAGAAATCCCTAGAGGGATTCCTCCAGGTATCACAATAAGAATTTCTGGAGGAGACCTAGGAGGCATTGCTGAAACATCAGAGGCAGCAGGCATCGCTTATGGAATCCCAGTAGGAGTTCCTGGATGAAAGTCAAGAGGGGTTCCTGAAGGAAATCAATGATAAATATTTGATGAAATCCCAGGAAAAACATCCTTTCGGATTTCCAGGAAGAAACACTGAAGACAATAATCCCAGCAAGTTTTCATAGGAATCCCTGGAGGAATGCTTATAAGAATTCCGGCAGGTATTTCAGTAAGAATTTCTGATGGAGTCCAAGAATTTCAGCCACAATGCTAGGATAAATTTGTATAGGAATCACTAGAAAAAAATCTGGACGTATTCTAGTAAGAATTTCTGGAGGCATTGCTGGAAGAACCGCAGGAAAAGTTGTTAGAGGTATCCTTCGAGAAAGGCCAAAAGGAGTTTCAGCAGGAATTTCTAGAGGAACCTTTGGATAAAATCTCTAAAGGAATTCCTGGATGAGTCTTTGGTAGAACAATCAAAGAAATTTCTGCAAGAATTCCAGGAAGTTTGCCTGGAAAAATCTCACCAAAAAAGCCAGGAGAAAGCTCTAGAAGAATGCGTACCATAACTTCTTAAGTTCCACAGTCATCTGGAGGAATTCTAAGAATTCCGGGAAGTTTCATAGAAGAAATTTCTAGAGAAATCCTAGAATCAGGGATTCCGGGGGTATCCCTAAAGTAGTTCTTCTAACAAATGCCTGGAGGAATATCTACAGTTCTCCTTGAAAGAATCGGTAGAAGTATACTTGAGGAATCCCTGATGGAATCATAGGAGAATTTCCCGAAAGTATTTCAGCAAGTAAGTATGCCAGGAGAATTTCCTAGAAGTATTTCTGAAGGAGTACTAATGAGGATTGCTTGAAGAATTCCGGCTGGATTCATAGAGGAAGGTCAATAGAGGTTGTTGGAGAAATCCTCTGTGGAATTTCTGGAAGAAACTCTGGTGGAAGTCCTGCATAAATCGTTGAAGAAATCTCTGAAAGACTCTGAAAGAATCCCAGGTAGATTTTCCGGAAGAATTTTTGGAACTTCCGTAGTAGAATACCTGAAGGTACCACAGTGAGAACTTTTGAAAGAGTTCAGGAGAAATTGCTGCAAGAATCGCAGCAGAAGTTGCTTGAGGAATCCTTGCCACAATTTCCAGAGGAAGGCCAATATAAGCCCCAGGAGGAATTCCATGAGAAATTTCTGGAAGAATCTCTGAATAAAATCTCTGAAGGAATTCCTGAAAGAATCACCGGAGAAACTTTTGAAAGGATCCCAGGAAAATTGTCTTGAATAATCCCGCCAGGTATTTCTGAAGTAATCTTAATAGCAATTTTTAGAGGAATCTCTAGAAGAATTCGGGAAGTATCAAAGTGAGATTTTCCAAAGAAATCCTAGGAGAAATTGCTGGACCAATCTCTGCAAAAATGTCTAGTATAACCCCATCAGGACTGCCTGGAGAATCCTAAGGGAAGTTTATTGAAAGAAAAATCGGTAGGAATCCATAAGGAAGCCTAGAGAAATCTCTGTATGAATAGATAGAGGTATTTCTGGAGAAATCCATAGAGAAGTCTGTTGATTGATCTTACCAATATCCTGAACACCAAAACGTACAACAAGTAATTCTGAGTGTACTTGAGTTTTGTTGAAATGTTAGAATTGTTGTGTTAAGTATTACATTTCAGGTGTCTATCAAGAAAGAGTTCTAGGGGGTGCCAATTTTTTTCTAGGGGGTGCCAGGCACCCCTGGAACCCCCCCTAGCTACGCCAATGGCGTAACGTCCTCACTAAGACAAAGCCTGCTTCTCAGCTTAGTGTTCTATGAGCACTTCCACAGTTATTAACTGAGAGCTTCCTCTGCCAATGACCATTTTGTATTTGTATATCGTGTGGCAGGCACGAAGATTCTCTATGCCCAAGGAAGTCAAGGAAATTTCCTTTACGAAAAGATCCTGGACCGACCGGGAATCGAACCCGTCATCCCCAGCATGGTCATGCTGGATACCCACGCCTTTACAGCTGTGGCTATAGGGGCCGGCTAACTAGAACTAGAACTAGCATAAATGTTAAAATTTACGAAAATAACTTATATGATATACATATTTAATTTACAAACGTATTCAAAACAGGTTTGAACCGCCTGCCAGTTAACGGAGGTTTTGATATTCACTCTTTTGAAACAATCAACGTAGTCAAACTAAGAAACTCGAGCTTCAAGATAGTCAATACATTTCTGACAAAAGTTTACCATACTGGGCTTGGAATGATTTTAGCTTCGAACAACAATTTTCCTCTAGATTGTTCATTTGACTGTGGTCATTTTGTGACAAAAATGATTGTCTACACTTTTGTGAAGTTTGAACTTCAGATTGTCAATTGCCTGATTGTGCATGAAAACCAACAACATTTTCGAATGTTCATCCTCAAAAAAAAAATCGATGAACTGTAAGGCTGCTATTTATCGACAAAAAATTAGCTTTTAATTGTTCAAACATTTGCTTTATAGTCAACCTTCTATAGCAGGCATCACGGCTAGCAACCTAGCCTAACTGTAACCTAGAATATTCATGTACTCATTTGATGATTCCTCGCAAAACCCTTAGTTTTTCAACTCTGATGGTATAAGAAACAAAACATGATAACATATCGTCGGTTTCCTGCAATAGGGGCACAACTCAAAATTTGTCATTTTTTAGATTTTGATGGCAAATGATGAAAAACTTTGCAAATTTTAATCTCACAAAGACCCGTTCCAAAATTCGTTGAGAAACGCGAGATTTTTCATTTTTACGAATTTTCTTCAATAAAGGCACAACTTAAAATCAGTCCACTTTTTCAATATTCGTTGAAAAAAGTCATCCAATATTCATGAAACAGAAAATCCTTCAGTCCCTTTCCATGATAAAATAATCAAAATTAGTTCACTTTTCTTTACTATTACTTTAGAGCTTTTAGTAGAACTTGCTACTTCAGACTCTAGTTTAACACTGCTAATACCAAGAGGGTTTTTGTAACGTAAAGTACCGACAGGCAAAAAAACGTGGAACTATTGACTTTGCATTGCCATATCTCAGGAGTTAATGAACCAAATTTCAATCTTTTTGCATCATTGTAATCCTACACTATCCTAGAAACGTGTCGTGAAAGCCGATTGGAATTTTATGCAACTTCCGCTGAGAACCAGCCGGATACATTAGTTCCACATTTTTAAATTCTTCCGGTTCCGTTTTGCTCCCAGATTGGTTATGTGTACCTTGCCTTTGTAGCGAGTTCTCTCGGAAGCTTGACAAGATAGCCGCATTCTGTCTTCGGCAAAGTTGTTCAGAACAACATCCGCTTCCTGGTGATGGATTTCATAGTTCCGAATTTCACCACCACGTGGCGCTAGTGTACATAGTTACTTCCGGTGGGACTTTGGTGGGATATAGCATGAGATTGAAGCCAGATAGGAAGGTACGATCTTCGGCAAAGTTGTTCAGGACTACGAGCACTTCCAGATAATCGATCGCATAGTTCTGAATTTCACCACCACGTGGCGCTAGTGTACATAGCTACTTCCGGTACGACTTTGGTGAGCTATAGAACGAGATTGAAGCCAGATAGGAAGGTACGATCTTCGGCAAAGTTGTTCAGGACTACGAGCACTCCCAGGTGATGGATCGCATAGTTCTGAATTTCACCACCACGTGGCGCTAGTGTACATAGTTACTTCCGGTGGGACTTTGGTGGGATATAGCATGAGATTGAAGCCAGATAGGAAGGTACGATCTTCGGCAAAGTTGTTCAGGACTACGAGCACTTCCAGATAATCGATCGCATAGTTCTGAATTTCACCACCACGTGGCGCTAGTGTACATAGTTACTTCCGGCGGGACTTTGGTGGGATATAGCACGATATTGAAGCCAGATAGGAAGGTACGATCTTCGGCAAAGTTGTTCAGGACTACGTGCACTTCCAGATAATCGATCGCATAGTTCTGAATTTCACCACCACGTGGCGCTAGTGTACATAGCTACTTCCGGTGGGACTTTGGTGGGATATAGCACGACATTGAAGCCAGATAGGAAGGTACGATCTTCGGCAAAGTTGTTCAGGACTGCGAGCACTTCCAGATAATCGATCGCATAGTTCTGAATTTCACCACCACGTGGCGCTAGTGTACATAGTTACTTCCGGCGGGACTTTGGTGGGATATAGCACGATATTGAAGCCAGATAGGAAGGTACGATCTTCGGCAAAGTTGTTCAGGACTACGTGCACTTCCAGATAATCGATCGCATAGTTCTGAATTTCACCACCACGTGGCGCTAGTGTACATAGCTACTTCCGGTGGGACTTTGGTGGGATATAGCACGAGATTGAAGCCAGATAGGAAGGTACGATCTTCGGCAAAGTTGTTCAGGACTACGAGCACTTCCAGATAATCGATCGCATAGTTCTGAATTTCACCACCACGTGGCGCTAGTGTACATATCTACTTCCGGTACGACTTTGGCGGGATATAGCACGACATTGAAGCCAGATAGGAAGGTACGATCTTCAGCAAAGTTGTTCAGGACTACGAGCACTCCCAGGTGATGGATCGCATAGTTCTGAATTTCACCACTACATGGCGCTAGTGTACATAGTTACTTCCGGTGGGACTTTGGTGGAATATAGCACGAGATTGAAGCCAGATAGGAAGGTACGATCTTCGGCAAAGTTGTTCAGGACTACGAGCACTTCCAGATAATCGATCGCATAGTTCTGAATTTCACCACCACGTGGCGCTAGTGTACATAGTTACTTCCGGTGGGACTTTGGTGGGATATAGCATGAGATTGAAGCCAGATAGGAAGGTACGATCTTCAGCAAAGTTGTTCAGGACTACGAGCACTCCCAGGTGATGGATCGCATAGTTCTGAATTTCACCACCACGTGGCGCTAGTGTACATAGTTACTTCCGGTGGGACTTTGGTGGGATATAGCATGAGATTGAAGCCAGATAGGAAGGTACGATCTTCGGCAAAGTTGTTCAGGACTACGAGCACTTCCAGATAATCGATCGCATAGTTCTGAATTTCACCACCACGTGGCGCTAGTGTACATAGCTACTTCCGGTACGACTTTGGTGGGATATAGCACGACATTGAAGCCAGATAGGAAGGTACGATCTTCGGCAAAGTTGTTCAGGACTACGAGCACTCCCAGGTGATGGATCGCATAGTTCTGAATTTCACCACCACGTGGCGCTAGTGTACATAGTTACTTCCGGTGGGACTTTGGTGGGATATAGCATGAGATTGAAGCCAGATAGGAAGGTACGATCTTCGGCAAAGTTGTTCAGGACTACGAGCACTTCCAGATAATCGATCGCATAGTTCTGAATTTCACCACCACGTGGCGCTAGTGTACATAGCTACTTCCGGTACGACTTTGGTGAGCTATAGAACGAGATTGAAGCCAGATAGGAAGGTACGATCTTCGGCAAAGTTGTTCAGGACTACGAGCACTCCCAGGTGATGGATCGCATAGTTCTGAATTTCACCACCACGTGGCGCTAGTGTACATAGTTACTTCCGGTGGGACTTTGGTGGGATATAGCATGAGATTGAAGCCAGATAGGAAGGTACGATCTTCGGCAAAGTTGTTCAGGACTACGAGCACTTCCAGATAATCGATCGCAAAGTTCTGAATTTCACCACCACGTGGCGCTAGTGTACATAGCTACTTCCGGTACGACTTTGGTGGGATATAGCACGACATTGAAGCCAGATAGGAAGGTACGATCTTCAGCAAAGTTGTTCAGGACTACGAGCACTCCCAGGTGATGGATCGCATAGTTCTGAATTTCACCACTACATGGCGCTAGTGTACATAGTTACTTCCGGTGGGACTTTGGTGGAATATAGCACGATATTGAAGCCAGATAGGAAGGTACGATCTTCGGCAAAGTTGTTCAGGACTACAAGCACTCCCAGGTGATGGATTGCATAGTTCTGAATTTCACCACCACGTGGCGCTAGTGTACATAGCTACTTCCGGTACGACTTTGGTGAGCTATAGAACGAGATTGAAGCCAGATAGGAAGGTACGATCTTCGGCAAAGTTGTTCAGGACTACAAGCACTCCCAGGTGATGGATCACATAGTTCTGAATTTCACCACCACGTGGCGCTAGTGTACATAGCTACTTCCGATACGACTTTGGTGAGCTATAGCACGAGATTGAAGCCAGATAGGAAGGTACGATCTTCGGCAAAGTTGTTCAGGACTACGAGCACTCCCAGGTGATGGATCGCATAGTTCTGAATTTCACCACCACGTGGCGCTAATGTACATAGCTACTTCCGGTACGACTTTGGTGAGCTATAGAACGAGATTGAAGCCAGATAGGAAGGTACGATCTTCGGCAAAGTTGTTCAGGACTACAAGCACTCCCAGGTGATGGATCACATAGTTCTGAATTTCACCACCACGTGGCGCTAGTGTACATAGCTACTTCCGGTACGACTTTGGTGAGCTATAGCACGAGATTGAAGCCAGATAGGAAGGTACGATTTTCGGCAAAGTTGTTCAGAACTACGAGTGCTTCCAGGTGATGGATCGCATAGTTGCAAACTTCATTGTCACTTGGCGCTGGTGTACATAGTTACTTCCAGTTCGACTTTGGTAAGATATATGTAGCACGAAATTCAAGCAAGTAAGGAAGGTACGATCTTCAGCAAAGTTGTTCAGGACTGCGAATACTTACTAGTGAAGGTTAGCATAGTTCCAAATTTTCACGTGGCGCTAGTGTACATAATTACTTCCGGTGGGACTTTGGTGACATGTAGCACGAAATTCAAGCAAAATAGGAAGGCAAAATTGTTCAGGACAACGTGCACAACCGGGTGATGGATTGCATTGTTCCAAATTTCACCACCACGTGGTGCTAATGTACAAAGTAACTTCAGACACGAGTTTGGTGAGATATGCGAACGAAATTCATGCAGATAAGGATTTCTCCAAAACTCCCTCTAAAGATTCCTCTGAAAATTGTTCTAGTTATTGCGATGCAAATTTCTCACGAGATTGATACGGAAATTCTTAATGTCATTAGGGATTTTTCGAATATTTCTGGAATGTCTTCAAAAATTTATTCGCGCATTCATCCAGTAGTTCCTTTGGGAATTATTCTAGATATTCTTTCTGGAATGTGTTCATGAGTTCCTCCGGTAGGTGTGGAATTAGTTTATAGGTTAAAATACACGTTAGTAAAAATATTTAAATAAGTTTCTCCGTAAATTCTTCAAGAAGTTCCTCTCAAGATTCATGATTTCTCTATGAATTCCCCTAGGTATTATTTTGAAAATTTCACAAGGGATTGCTTTGGGATCGGGAATTTATCCAGTCGTTTCGGAAATTCTTTCAGGGAAACCGTTCATAAATCCCTCCGAAATTCTTCCATGCAGTGCTTCTGGATTTCCTCTAGTGTGTTCTCGCTTATTTCCCCAGGAATTCCTTCATAAAATAGTTTTAGAATTTCTTCAGAGATTCTTCCAGGGATTCTTTCAGAGATTCTCCAAAAAATTCCTTCGGAAATTTCTTTAGCAATTCCTCTAAGAAATTCTGAAAATTTTTCCAGAGTTTGTTTCGGAAATATCTCCAGGGATTCCTTCGAGGTATGTACCGTTCCCCAGTGATTCCTTTGCTAAATTCTTCCAAGGATTCCTTCGGGAATTTCTCCAGTGATTTTTTTTTGGGAATCCCGTCATAGATTCCTTCTAGATTATTTCAAGGATTTTTTTAGGAAATTCCTCAGGTGATTTCGTTGGAGATTCCTTCAGTAATTTTGATTCTTCTAGGAATTCAAGAGTTTTTCCAAGGTTTCCATCAGGAATTTCTCTTGGGATTCTATTAGGATCTTCTGCAGGGTTTCCTTCGGGTTTTTTTTCGTAGATTTCTTCAGTCAGGAATTCCTCCAAAGAATTCGTCTAATTTTTATGTACAAGGATTCTTGAATTTCTCCAGAGCTCCCTTTTTGAATTCCTTTGTGAAACCATCGCCTAGCGCTTCCTTAGTAAATTTCTTCAAGGATTCCTTCAGGAATTCCTTCGGAGCTTTAATACTTAAGCGATTTTATTTTAAATCACTGCAGAGATTCCTTCTGCGATTCCCCCACGAAATTGTTCAAAGATTCCTTCATAGATTATGTACTTATGGAATTCCTCCATTGGTTATTTCGGAAAGTTCATCAGGGATGCTTCTGGAATAATCTTTATGGATTCTTTTAGAAATTCCACTATGCATTACTTCAGATAATTTTGAAGGGATTTTTTCCAGGAGTTCATTCGCGAAGTCCTCTAAAGATTCTTTCAGGAATTAGTATAGTGATTTATTTCGGAAAATCCTCCAGGGATTACTTCGTGCAATTCTCCAGAGTGCCGGGGGTTGTGGCGCAGTAGATTGCACGTTCTCTTTATTAGCGAATGGTCATGGGTTTGATTCCCTGGCCAAGATTTATTATTCTTGATAATAAATGTGAAATGGGAGCCAGAATTTTCTTAGAATCTCTTCTTGAAATTTGTTTTCTTGTTACCATTTTTACTTTGTTACCACTTGGATATGCTAAAACTTGTGTGAATCATAAATACGAGAATATAGACTGTTCCAGAAATTATAAGCACAACTTTGCAGCCCAGCCATCTAGGAATAAATGCAATAACAAACTTTATTTTCACACATATTCTGCTCTTATATATATACATCAAATTCCGGTTATCAAAAGTTATATTTGACTCTTGGTTTGTAAGTGGTAGAACATTCTTTAGTGATACCTTAAAAACGTTTTGCACAAATTGTACTATTTTTGAAAAACCTTGTTTAACTATTTTACTTCTATGGAGAAAACTAAACTAGATAAAAATTAAAAAAAATACATTCATGAATGTCAATATACGTATCTATCAGGCAATCATTAATTTTAGTTTCAAATATAGACTTTCGGACCTGAAACTTCAATCCAAATTCAGAAATCTTGTTTTCCAAAAATCCATTTTTTCATCAGTCGAAACACGTAGCAAAATTCATACTATAGCATGTGTAAAACTACAATTTTATTTAAGCATAAGTAACAGCAATGCCTAAGCTTCATTATGCGTAAAGTGAAATATATGTTTTGTCGTAGGAGCATGTTTGAAAATTCTAAAATCTGTGGACTCATTCCTTAAAAATAAAAGAAAGCTGAAATTTAATGTTTTCTCCAAATTTCGAAGTGCTCGTAAGCACAGTCAAAATATTATTTTCGAAAAAAACGCCAATCAAGTATCTGAAGAAACATGTTTTTGAAATGATCCCGTGAAAAAATTAGGAAATAAATAGTTTACAGTACACGAAATCAGCATAAATATAAAAAAGTGGTTAGTGCAAAGAGTTAAAAAGTTTTTTTTTGTAATGAACATTATGGATATAAAAACTCGTTTTAATGTATAAACTCATTACAGATATCGAAGAATATGCTTTAAATAAAAATACAAAAATAGAAACACAGCTGTTTGTTGAGAAAATCATTATTTTCACGCTATGCGTAGGTGTGCTTATAATTTCTGGAACGGTCTATATCGCCAGAAAAAGTTTACATTTACAAATGTTTCACGAAAAAACAAATTGGCCATGAGATCCACGAAACTTTTCCAATAATTACGCTGAAACATTCATTTTACGTTTCTAGAACAATTGAATCGCCGGGAGTTTTTCTGGAAAAACCTCTTGGTTTTTCTGAAAGAATTTCTGCAGATATTCTTAGGGAGTATTCCTGAAATATTCCTTGAAAATATTCAATTCTGAAATAATCATGGAAATATTCCAGATGAATCTTTAAATGGTCTTCGAAGAAATTCTTGAGAATCTTTATTTAGAACTCCCATGCAACATTCCCGAATAAGTACTTTCAGAAAATCCTACAGGTGTTCCTCAAACAATCCAAAAATCGCTTGGGAAATTCCTTGATGTATTCCCTGAGAACTCCTTGGAGTTTTTTTTTTAAATCCTGCAGGTATTCCTCATGAAATCTTTGGATGTATTTAAGACGAACTAAACTTCCGCAGAAATTACTGAAAATATCTCTTGGGGAATTCTTGAAGTTATTCTTGAACATTCCTTACGTGCATTTTAATTATTATTTGCAAAGCACTTCAGATGAAACCATTGAACGTATTCTTAAGAAATCCGTGGATGCTTTCCTGAAAAAAAACGTCAAGGTATTCTTAAAGGAATAATTGGAGGGATTCCTGGAGAATTGCTTGCAAGTATTCCTTGACAAATTCTTGAAGGAGCTCATGAATAAATTGCTGAATGTATACCAAAAGTTTTTCATGGTGGTATTCCAAATTTCTGAAAAAAAAACTGGAATACCGATAAAAACACTTTCAAAATTTTGAAGATAACTATTGAAGAATCCCTTATAAATTTTCCGTAGGAAGAAATTCATGGAGATATTCCTAAATAACATCGCTGGACATATAAACAAGAAGAAATTAATGAGATAAATTCTTGGAGATATCCCTGCGGTTAAGTTTTAATAGTCGGTGGAAATATATTTGACGAAATCCCTGGATATATACATGTAAAAGGTGGTATTCCTGAAAAAAAGCAGGGTCTGGGACCATTTGGGCAGGAGGGCCTATTTTGGACACTTGCTGCTATAACTCAGTCAATTTTGAACCAATTGACTTGAATTTTTGAGCATGAGTCGTGTCCCCAAAAATCAAGTGAATTGGTTCAAAATTGACTGAGTTAGAGCAGCAAGTGCCCAAAATAGGTACCCCTGTCCAAATGGTCCAAGACCCTATACCTGAAAATATAATTGAAGGTATTCCTGAAGTAACAGCTGAAGGTATACTAGACAAAAAAATGCTGGATAAATTCTCCAAAAATTGCTCCAGGGACTCTTGAGAAAATTCATCGAGGTATCCCCAAAGTTGGAATGGATTTTTTAGATGAAATCCTACCAGGTATCTTTAAATGTATTACCAATTATCCGGGGGCTCAATTATCCGTGATTCGATTATCCGGAAAAATGACTGGATTATTCGGCCATCATATAAGTTTTTGCTTTGTTTGCAGAATTTTAGAAGGCAACACCCAACAGTGAGATTAAGCCTATACATATTGCAATTATTTTCATTATGCGTATTTTTCAGTAAAACTAAATTTAAAAAAAAATGATAATAATAATGTCAGTCATTGAATTTAAACACTATAACATCACACAAGTTATCTTCTATGTTCATCGAGCTGTTTTTGGTTGGAGAACATAAAAAATTAAAGAAAAAAAAGCATAGCTCGATTATCCGGAAAATTCCATTATCCGGGGTGAAATTCTTTGGAGTCACCTGGATAATCGAATCCGACCTGTATATCCTTGCAAGTACTTCTGACGCAATCCTTAGAACTACAGCGGACAATAAAAATGCACCACAGCCGTTTTCCCATACAAACAAGTCAAATTTAGAGAGCCATATCTCAGTTATTTCTCAACCGATTGTTTTCATTGTACTGTGATGAACTACAAAACAGTTTAATTTTCATTTTTTTTTATTGTCCGATACAGTATATATAAAGAAACCCCTGGAGATGGAAATTTTCATATTGCAATGCATATTAGCGCCACGTGGTGGAGAAATGCGTAAACGTGCAATTCTTTCTTTGTCATGAAAAGCTTGACTAGAAACCGTACTTGTTCACCTGACTCGCTTTTAAGATACATCGCTGATGCCTAACCGAAAGTTTTTGCGTGCACTTCCGCAATGTTTGGAGAAATTCGGAATTATGCTGTCCATCATGAGAAAGTAATCGTAGTCATGAACAACATTGCAAAGACCTTCTCATCTGGCTTCAATCTCATGCTATATCCCACCAAAGACCCACCAGGAGTAACTAAGTACACTAGCGCCCTGGGAGTAGATGTGTGCGCCGCCGTGCCGCGCCGCGCCGGCGTGAAATCGGCGCGAATCGGCGTGCGGCTCCCCAGGTTGTCAAGAATAAAATTTACTATATTTTTTTTAACGCGGATTGGGAAAGGAGTGTAATGCTCATGCACTGGTGGAGTCAGTTCATGATTGTGATGTGAGAAGCCGTTCCGGGAAGCATTGACGTGTCGGCGTAGCAATCGGCGGCGGCGACGGCGGCGACGGCGGCGACGGCGGCGTGAAAACTGGCTTCAATCTCGTGCTATAGCTCACCAAAGTCGTACCGGAAGTAGCTATGTACACTAGCGCCACGTGGTGGTGAAATTCAGAACTATGCGATCCATCACCTGGGAGCGCTCGTAGTCCTGAAAAACTTTGCCGAAGATCGTACCTTCCTATCTGGCTTCAATCTCGTGCTATAGCTCACCAAAGTCGTACCGGAAATAGCTATGTACACTAGCGCCACGTGGTGGTGAAATTCAGAACTATGCGATCGATTATCTGGAAGTACTCGTAGTCCTGAACAACTTTGCCGAAGATCGTACCTTCCAATCTGGCTTCAATCTCGTGCTATATTCCACCAAAGTCCCACCGGAAGTAGCTATGTACACTAGCGCCACGTGGTGGTGAAATTCAGAACTATGCGATCGATTATCTGGAAGTGCTCGTAGTCCTGAACAACTTTGCCGAAGATCGTACCTTCCTATCTGGCTTCAATATCGTGCTATATCCCACCAAAGTCCCACCGGAAGTAACTATGTACACTAGCGCCACGTGGTGGTGAAATTCGGAACTATGAAATCCATCACCAGGAAGCGGATGTTGTTCTGAACAACTTTGCCGAAGACAGAATGTGGCTATCTTGTCAAGCTTCCGAGAGAACTCGCTACAAAGGCAAGGTACACATAACCAATCTGGGAGCAAAACGGAACCGGAAGAATTTAAAAATGTGGAACTAATGTATCCGGCTGGTTCTCAGCGGAAGTTGCATAAAATTCCAATCGGCTTTCACGACACGTTTCTAGGATAGTGTAGGATTACAATGATGCAAAAAGATTGAAATTTGGTTCATTAACACCTGAGATATGGATGTGCAAAAAAATAGTTCCACGTTTTTTTGCCTGTCGGTACTTAGCGTGTTAATTTAAAAACACTTCACTAATACTTCACTTTTGCAAAAGAAAATAAAAAATGTATAACTCTTTAAAGAAAAACTAGAAAGGACGAGCAAATTCCTTTTAATTCTACTACTGTGCTTATCTTATTTTCAGTGTCAAGTGCTCGACTAGACAGTCGAGCACTTGACACTGAAGAAGTCTGTAAGTCACAGACGAAATAGGCCTATCTGTCCGAAGATAAGCACAGTAGTAGAATTAAAAGGAATTTGCTCGTCCTTTCTAGTTTTTCTTTAAAGAGTTATACATTTTTTATTTTCTTTTGCAAAAGTGAAGTATTAGTGAAGTGTTTTTAAATTAAACTAGAGTCTGAAGTTCACTTTTGTCAAATGAAGAGATAAATAAGTGAACTGATTGGGGGTGCTTCAAGATTAAGGTACACCGGGGCAAGTTGAAACGGGTGGGGTAAGATGAAACAGCGAGTTAATGTAATGTTATCTGATCATGATAAACAGTTTGAATGTCATAACACATAGTTTTTGATTCAAACAATCTTTTGGTAAAGGAACATTTTCAAAGTTGTATTGAAATCTATTTCAAAACTTTGCGTTTAATCTTGCCCCAACCGGTTCAACTTGCACCGGTGTACCTTATCAAACACTTATTCTGAAAATTCACATTTTTTGAGTTGTGCCCCTATTGCAGGAAACCGATGATATGAACAAAACCTGTTTGACTGTTGTAGCACTGAAGTGACCTCGATATTGTGTATGCTTGTTGGTTTTTTTTTTTCGATCGCGGGACATTTTTGCGGTTTAAGACAAACGCGAGACTTTTCGCAGGACATAATTTGTCGCGGGACATATGGCCAGAATGCGGGACTGTCCCGCGAAACGCGGGACGTCTGGTCACTTTACCCTAAAAAAAATCGGAAACAATCCCTGAAAAAAAATCTACAGGAAGCTTTTAAAACTTGGAGGAATCTGCGAAGTAATTTATAGAAGTGTCGTCGAACAAATTTCTGCAGGAATGCGATCGAATTCTGAAAGAAATCCCCGTAGGATCTCCTGGAGCAATCGTAAAGGGAATACATATTGGAAGGAATCATTGACGGAAATCTTGGAGAAAACCCCGAAGGAATTCCTAGAAGAATCACCGAATAAATTTGTGAAAGAATCTCGAAAGGAATTCCTGGCAAAATCTCCGACAGGACTTCTGGAGAAATTTCCAAAAGAATTATTTGAGGAAACCCCAAAGGAATTTGTAGAAAAAAACCTGACGAAATTCCTGGAAAAATTCCCTAGAAGATTCCTCAAAGAATTACCAAAAGAATTCCAAGAGGAATCCTCAAGAGAATTCCTGGAGAAATCCGCGAAATATCTTGAGGAATTCCCGGAAGTATCGCCGGGGAAATTTCTGAAGGAATCTCCGAAACACCTTCCACAAATGTATATTTATTGCAGCAAGCCACAACTGCTGCATTCTGATGCATTTCATTGCAATAAGCCATTGCATTGGACCGAGATTTTGTTCACAATCACATATTTCTTGGCTATCAGAGCTAGTTCCGAGAACCGACTTTCAAGCTCGGCCACCCCCAGCATAATCCACATAAAATCAGTTGCCTGCAAAGATGTCTCGACGAAACGCTTTAGCTGTCCGATAGCCCAACCAAATACTTCTGACGCCCGTTCCGTAGGTACCGGTAAAATGAAAATTGGAATTGGAATTAATAGAAAAACCAGATCAAAAAAGTGTTCAACTGGTATCATTCCGCACTTGACTTGCAACGTAATCTTCTGCTGTTGGAGCTTGCTGTTGCTGCCGGCCGTCTGCACTGAGCCGCCAAACTACCCAAAATTGAGTTCTTTTGACGCAATCCCATAGTTCGGCCCAATAAGCCAAATTTGAGTAAATCGGTTAAACTCACACTAGGTAAATTGCCTTTACCTCCAGCAAAAACATTTACTTAAGAGTAGGTAAATTCAACCCAAGACCCCCCCTCATTCAACCCAAATTTGAGTAAACCTGCATTTACCCAAAATTGGCTTATTGGGCTCAAGGACCCCCGTTGGGTAGATGCATCTCTGTTTGTTTTTGACAACATCGGTGGGGAAAAGAGGGAAAACAACCTAATTTTGGGTAACTAGTTTATTCGATATACTCAGCTTTGAGTAAAATCGACCCAAAAATTAGGTAGTTTGATTTCTCCGTGTGGATCAAAACAAACCAGCGATCAGATGTTTTTATTCGCAATCTTTTTCTACGTTCATTCTCTCACGCACACATGTTCACAGTTTCATGTGACGTTTAAAATGGCTGCGTTCTTGTACGTAGATACTGGTTTTGGAGCTTACCGAATGGGGTACTTGTTACGAGTAATAACGAGGTGGTAGACTTCTAATTATTTATTAAGGTGTGTCTTGCACTAAAGCTCGTAACTGAATGAATCAATAATTTCTGCTACCGCTGTCATCTTGGTTGCGCTCCCAAACCATGGATTGCTTGGTTGCACAACTGGTGGTGGTAGCATCTCCCCCTTTATTTCAGTACCGGATGTAGTCCTCCAATCGTCTGGGTACTCTGGAACATCTTGCTGGGCGCGGTGTATCTTCATAAGTTTGCTGAGGAATCACTACTGGCGTTGATGCAAATATAGTCGGTGTAGCGGTCCTCATGGTCTCATCTAGGCTGTCAAACGAATCATCATCTGGAACTTGACTGTGATTTGAAGTGGTAGTTGGTTCAGGATTCGGTGGAGTTGGAGTTGTTAATCCGAAATTTTCAATGAGGATATCCAACGGTAACGACACTCGATTTGACTGCTGCGTGACATCACTGTACCGTAGACGTAACTGGTTTGCATGAATCCGAATCAGCTTCCGACGTCCTGCGACTTCATCCAGAAGAACATTGTAATTAACATTTCCAACTGCTTCGATGATTGTTCCAGGCTGCCATTTCCAGTTTGATGCATTCTTGTGGACTTTTGCATAGACGACTGCACCAGCTGTTAAAGTTGATACGGAGGACTGCTGTATGGTTGATCTTGATGGAGGCTTAGTTGGTCGCAGCAAATCAAGAGTAGTCTTCATCGGTCGACCAAACATAACTTCTGCTGGAGATTTTCCTTCCAAAACAGTACTAGGCGTTGAACGATACACTTGGAGGAACGTCTGTAGTGCATCGGCTGATGGTATGTTTTCCCCGTCTGTGATTTTACGCAGTGAACGCTTGAGGGTGTCCACGAAGCGCTCCGCCTGTCCATTTGACTGTGGATGATAAGGGGCGGTACGGATGTGGATGATACCGGAAAACTCACAGAACTGCTGGAACTCGCTACTGCAAAATTGGCTTCCATTGTCCGAAACTATGGTATCAGGAACTCCGAATCTTGCGAAAGTTTCCCTCAAAATTCCGATAGTCGAAGGCGCTGTCGTTGATCGTGTTTGGAAAATTTCTGGCCACTTGCTGAAGGAATCGACGATGACCAGATATGACATCCCATCGATCGGTCCGGCGTAGTCCAGATGAATCCGTTTCCAGGGACCTTCCGCTTTGGGCCACGGCTGAGGCTGGACTTGTGGTGGCGACTTCGCTGCACTGGCACATATGGAACAACGTCGAACGAAATCTTGAATTTCTTCATCAATTCCAGGCCAGTAAACGATACTGCGCGCAACTGACTTCATCCGCTCAATGCCAGGGTGACCACGGTGAAGTTGCTTCAAAATCCGAGGACGGAATACAGCTGGCACAACGATTCGGTCACTGAACATGATACAATCCTTAACGGTCGATAGTGATTCTCGCCGGGAATGGAACGTCTTGAGGTCCGGATCCGAAATTTGCTTGATAGACGGCCAACCAGTGTTGATGTACGCGACAACCTGCTGCAAAAGCTTGTCCTTCTTCGTGGCAGAATGAACCATTTCGAACGTTACTGGAAGGTTGTTGAACGTGTCACAAAGAGTACTGTCCATTTCCTCTTCGATGCCGACTGCAGCAACTACAACTTCTTCATCTGGTTTCTCATGATTGTTGATTAACCGGGAGAGGACGTCTGCGTGCCCAAACTGGTCAGTAGGAATGTATTCCACAGCAAAATCAAATCCGAGTAGTGTAAGTGCCCATCTCTGGAGACGATTAGCGGTATGGAGTGGAATTCCTTTCTTGGATCCGAATATCTTCAGGAGCGGTTGGTGATCGGTCTGGAGGTTGAAATGGCGACCCAGCAGCATGCGTCGAAATTTGGTCACGGCGAACACCAGAGCGAGTGCTTCTTTCTCCACTTGACTGTAGTTTTGTTCCGATTGCGTTAGCGTTCTTGATGCGTGTGCAACAGCTTTGATTTGGCCGTCAGGAAACTGATGCATGATTACGGCACCGATTCCAGTCTTCGAGGCGTCTCCGGCTACGATGATGTCCAAACTGGGGTTGTAGTGGGTTAACAGCAGATCGGATTGGAGCACTTTCTTGATGTTGATGAAAGCTTCTTGACACTGTGGACTCCAAACGAATTTACTGTCCTTCTTCAACAAGTTGTCCAACGGTCGACGCAGTTGGTGCATTTCTCTGACGAACTTGCCGTAGAAGTTGACTGCTCCTAGGAATGATCTGACTTGACTGACATCGGTGGGACGGGGCATCTGGACAATCGCACTGATTTTGGCAGAATCTGGACGAATACCTTCAGGACCGACAATGTGGCCAATGAACTTGATACTGGTTTGGCCGAATTTGCATTTCTCCAACCGTAAGTTGAATCCAAACAGCTGAAGTCTCGTGAACAGAGCTTGCAAAGTTTCTTCGTGTTCAGCCTCCGTTTTGGTGTGTACGATGAAATCGTCCAGGAATGATTCCACTCCTTCTAATCCTGCGATCATACTGCTCATCAGTTGTTGGAATGCACCAGGCGCGGATTTCACACCCGGAGCTAGCCGGTTAAACTGGAACAATCCTCGATGTGTATTTATCGTCAGGAGCTTCTTTGATTCATCGTCGACTTCAACTTGCAGGTAAGCGTCCGAGAGATCAATGACACTGAAGATCTTGCTACCCGCCAGCTTGCTGAAGATGTCATCGGGTGTCGGAAGAGGGTAGTGGTGTGGTTCCAGAACAGCATTCAGTCCCGTCGAATAATCAGCGCATATGCGAACTTTTCCTCCTGGCTTCTTCACAACGACAATTGGTGCGGCCCATTCGGAGAAGTCCACTGGAGTGATAATGTTGAGCTTCTGTAAACGGTCCAACTCTTCATCAACCTTCTGGACAGCATGGAACGGTACTGGTCGCTTCGGGCGGAACACCGGCTTTGCCTGTGGTTTCAGGAACAGCTTGGCCTTCGTCCTCGTGCAATGACCCAACTTGTCCTTGAATACTTCGGGGTATCGAGTGAGGTATCGGTTTCCACAATCCGGATTGAAACTGAGCTGATTTACCTGATTGCAGATGGAAGCGAGCGGTTTGTTCCACAGATCGAATGCTTCGATGAAATCCAGTCCCAGGAGGTTCAAGTTCTTCACCGACGTGACAAAGCAAGTACCAGTCCTGGATTCATTGTTGATGGTCATCCGACATTGAAATTCCCCCTTCAGCGGAAGTGCAGCGCCGGAAGCTGTATTCGCACGATGGGATGAATTGGTGATTGATGGTGATCCAAGCTTCTTCCACGTTTGAACGGAGACGATCGTGATGTCTGAACCACAGTCCAGCTGGAGGTGCGCCGGCTTATCGTTGATGAGAGCAGTGACGTACTTACGACTTGGTGCTGCTACTGCGTTGACAGAAAGGATGTGGTTGGACTGAGCTGGATGTCTGCCTGGGTTCTTGCCACTTCTCTTCTTCTGACGAACGGCATTCGGTGAAGTGCCGGATGTAGCTTCTGATTTTGAAACCTTGGCGAAGCATCCGCAATACCCTTCCTTGTGCCCGGTCTTGTTGCATTGCTTGCATTGATGGCTTGAAAATGGACAATTTTTGACGAAATGCATGGCGCCACATTGCCAGCACGGTGTTCGAGGAGTCTTCTCGCTTGAATGTTGAGAACCAGCGGATTTCGGCTGCCTTGGTTGCCGAACTGCCTGGACCGACGAAGATGGTTGCTTCTTCTCCACCAGAGCCGTGTCGTGTTTAAGATTCGACAGTCTCTGACATTCGGTGACTAGAGTCTCGAGGTTTACCGTTGCTGCCGTGTCTGCTTCCAGCTTCGATAGTAATCTTGTCCTGACGTCCGCATCTTTGGATGACTGAAGACCGCAAACGAAAATCAGTCCCTTGAATTGGTCGATGGTCAGCTTGTTGAGTTCGAAGTCCTCACACTGGCGGTTGACGATGCCAGCATAAGTTACGAAATCGTCGGCTTCGTTCTTCACAATCCTGAGGCAATCGTACCGTTGACTGAACTGGGACTGCTGGTGTCCGAAGACGGATTTGAGTTTCTTCACTACTTCTTCGAAGGTGAAGTCCCGTGGGTGTCGTGGCAGGAGATAGTTCAAAAACTTTTCATGAACCGGAACGCTGAGACTTCGCAGGAGCAGACGAATTTTTGCTGCGTCATCCAGTTCTCTCCCGTCAGCGCTGAATAAATCTTCATACTTCGAGAACCATCTTGCAAACGTCATTCCGGCGGCTGGATCATGGTGAAACTCCTTGATTGTCGCGGAAAGCGACTCGATGATCTGTTCAGGCGTGTTTCTTGAAGGCAGATTACCCGGAGCGGCTTGATTCGTGGTTAACCGGTCCAGAAGCAGGAGTAGCTTGTTCATAATCGCTTGATTGGAAACTTCGCTTTGATCACCGACGGCTTCATCATTTCCTCCGCGCGGCATTTTCGAGTGCTTCGGCTGGTCTTGAAGAATTGAAATAACTGATCTTGAAGAAATTCAGCAATCTCGCCGCCAACTGTTACGAGTAATAACGAGGTGGTAGACTTCTAATTATTTATTAAGGTGTGTCTTGCACTAAAGCTCGTAACTGAATGAATCAATAATTTCTGCTACCGCTGTCATCTTGGTTGCGCTCCCAAACCATGGATTGCTTGGTTGCACAACTGGTGGTGGTAGCAGTACTAAAGTTAATCCTGGATTTAAAAAAAATCTGGATTAAATCTCGTCTATTACCTCGTGGAGCTTACAGCCATAAGAGTATCTAATGGCATACGCTGTTCATGATCTGCAGCTGTCGGGCCCTAGTTCTGTTACAACTTCCTACAATTTTCGAAAGGCATATGCTCTATGACCAGGTACAATTCTGCCATGTTCAAAGTCCACCTGATTCCGATTTTAAAATAATCCGGATAGCCATGAAGAACCCAATTGATCAAGTCATCAAAGCTAAACATCGTCGGATTCTTCAGATTTGTGATCTTGAACATTTGAGGCATGGCTTCGTCATATCTTCATTCCCCTGCCAGACCTCCAAAACACCTTTGAATCGAAAATCGGGTTCAGAACTGTTCCTTTTAATTCCACTAAGAATTTGCATCCTTTGACAAATACGTACTTCAACCTCAACTGAAAGGTCGTCTTCAGTGTATCGTACTCTACCCCCTGAAACCTCTTGCTTCTAGGCTTCCCTGAAATCTCGGGAAACTTTCTTGGCCTCAAGTCAAACCCCCAGGAGCAAAACCAAAATGTTTGCAGGTCCACTAAACGTTATTGTGCCGGTCAAAAAAATACTCATTTCGATGTGGAATGACGTTTATGGCTTCTTGGAAATCATTCGCACATCACTCGCACAGCGCCGGCCATTCTGCGCATGTACGCTATCATCTACCGTATGCCTTCGCTAACTGCACGCAACAGTTTCAACTTAAACTCCCCCATGCACAGGTGCCATAGCTGCAGATGAATGTGGGTACTGCTTATCTTTGTCAACGCGTCCGACTGGCGATGCGATGCAAAGTCAACGCTGAAAACGGGACGAATTTCAGATAGCGTATGTCACCACCATCAACAAGCTTAGTATACCTAACGTAAGTATAGCACGTCGATTTGCTATAATTAATAAGCAAACGATTCTGACGAACGGCGCTGCTCGGCCGCGGCCGGCTGAAAACACACATCGCGGCGGTGACTCAGCCTCAGTCTGTTTGTGCGAGTTCGAGTGTTCACTTTGTGGTGTATTTGGTAGCTTGGCGAAATAGAATTCCGGCAACATGTTGATGGTAAGCGAGATCAGAACGGTGAGGTGGAAAATGAGATTTACATTCCTGCGTAAATGGCATCCAATGGTGTCCATTTGAAAAGTGAAAAACACGGTTTTCAAAGTGTTGAGTTCCAAGGGAGACCCCACCCTGAAATCTTTAGAAGGTTTAAATCGAATATTCGCACAAATCTAGCTACTAGCCAGAAAAGTGCTAACAGTAATCTGCTCGGGATTGTTTCAAGAAATGGCTACATCAGACTCGTATGACTGTATCATATCTCTATTTTCACAGACTACCTCGTATGACCCGTATGAACAGCGCAAAACTATGCAGGTATCGGTGCTGGCAACGACCACCGATCCATCGAAGTTCGCTGATGTGGTACGGCAAGGCGTTCAAATGGATTTGACGTGTGTTCGAGCGGTGCCAGAGGTGCTGAAAGCGCTGAACATCAACATCCCGACGTTGGTGATCAACGTACATGTAGACGGATCAACGCCGTTCAGATTCGGCACGCTGCAAAACAATTTCGGAGATGACGGCTTGGTGATCGACTTGGTACTTCGCGACAACCATTATGAGGTGCGAGGATTGCCGGAAGAGAACCAAAGCTCGCACGATACGTCCGAAGACAACAATTGTCTCTTCGATGCGTTGACCCGGGTGATCCCGCAGCTTTCGGATATCACTGGACCGGAATTTCGCCGGCAGCTAGCTGACTGCATCGAAACCAATCCGGATATTCGACGATACATCCAGCTCGGCAAACACCAAACACTTCTGCTGAGTGGGGTCCATGGTGGTTTGCCTCCTAGCCGTAGAAGGTCGAATTCTATTCACGAAGACCCTACCAAAGAGACTCCTTGTGCGAAACATTTAGTGGACCGGTTTGAAGCCATATTCCTTATGGCTGGCATAATTCAATACTATTCCGAATCTATGGGAATACCTCGAGATGAAGTTTTGTGCGCAGGTGCAAGTCTACAGCAAGACCGAAACAGTGCTGATCCCTACCTGCATGCTGCACATGTCACGAGAATGCAGATATCCGCGAGAGTAGAAGCAATGAAACTTTCACATCCGGTCTTGTATGAATACCTAACGACTCTCCTTGGATACACGCAACTCGTAGAGATATGGGCAAATATGTGGGGCGGTGTAGGGCAAGATATCGACTTGATACAAGGTGATCTAATAAGTCTGTTGGAAGTGATAGATTTCAATCAGAATCCACCAGCTCTCGTACGAAACTATTCGTTGGCAAAATTGAAGAAACTGATTGAAAAGATCAACACACATCTACAACGTAGGAATAAAAATGCAACAGTAATTACTCTACCAGACAGCATCACAGCTACTTCAATTGCTGAAATCTGTAGACAAGCGTATATTGAAGTACTGCAATATTGGAGCGATCACGAGCAAAAGAAAATCTATGACGCGATTTGCATCGAAAACAAAGTAAACAGACAGGAATTCGTCGACGGTCAGTTAATGATTTATGATATCATTCATGCGCTCCATGATGCTCGGGATTGCATCAGAAAAAAGGATAAAAACAAGTTGCTGAAGCCCTCAAAAGTCGAGGAATTTATACTAAGAATGAAGCAACACTGCACCGAACATAAAGATAACGACTTCATAAGAGATGATTATGAAGATCCTGGTGATCCTGGTGCAGCAAGATGTAGCAAACGTTCCAAGGCAAGGCAAAGCAAGGGAAAAACAGCATCCGAGAAAAGAAAAAATCGAGAGAAGTGCGCAAAGACGGCACAGGTAATGTACGAGCGGACTGCAGAAACCAACATGACGGCGACAGTTGTTGGGGTAGGATTGATAGCTTTAGGATTGTGTGGTCTGGGAGTGGTTGCTGGAGCAGCGATAATAGCAGCGACGGCAACAACAGCAACGACAGCAGCCGTAGGAACTGCGGCGGCAGCCGGAACTGCGGCAGCAGCAACGACGGCAACAGCAGGAACCGCGGCAGCAGCTGCAGGAACTGTGGCAGCAGCAGGAACTGCAGCAGGAACGGCCGCAGTAGCAGCAACGACGACGGCTGCTGCAACGCATGCAATAACAGTGAAGGCAGCAGTAACGACGGCAGCGGCAGCAACGATGGCGGCATTAGCAGCTGTAGTTTGAAAGGTGTATTAGTTCTTTAAGTATAACACATCATAGGATGAGGAGCAGAAGGAGGAGGAAAAGGAGGATTATTGGGAGGAAGAGGAGATGATATGTGTGTATTGGTTAAGAAAACATCTAATCAGATAAAAAGTGTGAACCACATTATGAAAAACTTATACACGCGATAATTTTATTTTTATTTTGCAGGTCTATGTTTCCATTTGATTGCAACTGCTGAATAAAGGAGTATACAGTCTGTCAATTTCTAATAAGAACTGTCAAGGACCCGCTTAAGCAGCCGTGAGTTAAGTGCAGATTTTGCATGCCAAGAAACGTCACTATTAAAAGGAACAAAGGGTCAGTAAAGTTAAACAGAATTATCAAAATCATGCAATTGAAAAGAACCAATAAAAAAATATATTATGCTGGTAATCCCTGATAGTTATTTATATACTGAAAGATATCGAGTCGTTTTTTTACGCCAAAAATTTATCACTATCCTGCTGTGATTATAATCGAGTTCAAGCTCAAAGAATTGATTATTCTTCGAGGTCATGCTTCTGTTGCTGGTTGTTGCAACTGAAGTTAAAGGAGCCGTCGTGTGTCAAACACACGAGGCTACGGTGGCGCTATCTGCTCCTTTCATAGCGGCCGTTTTAGTTATTTAAGTGGTCCATTGACCAAATTTAGTGTTTTGAATTCAGAACTACACAGCTAGTTTAGACTACCTGTTCGCGCCCAAACCGCTCCGGAAACCACGTGGTCAGCCAAGATTTTCCACGTTCGCCTCCAACAGCCAAATGCATCGCAGCAAGCTACCAGAAATAGCAAAACAAGCATTATGTGTATATATATATAATCCATTGTTATATAACGTAACCATTGCAACATCAGTGTTCTTGAAGGTTCCAAACAACCTCCTTGCCCTATAAAAGCAGGCCCTTCCAGAGCACTAACATACAATCCACTTCGACCTGGCAAAAGGTCAAGATAGATAATAAAACCTTAAGTAGTGAAAATACCCGTCATCGTTCTCCTGCGAAAGACCAACCCCCCACCTGTCATCTTTCCGAGGAAAGACCTACTCTGACCATTTCCCTTGAGGCAACCCGGCGCCTCAACACTACCGACTTCGGTAAAGTTTTACTGGGTTTCTGAGCTGCTGACTTTTCGGTATATTTTACATTGCCACTGTAAATTGAAAAGTTGGTCATCTGTCAAATAATAACTGAGCTAGTCAGTAAGTTTTGTTGGGCAATTTGGTTCCACATTTAGGCCATAGAACGGGACCGTTTAAATATATAAATATTTAGCAAAATATATGAAAATCGGTGAGAGTGACGATGCTAAGAAGGATAATGTCACTCCTTTGCTTCTTGGTTTCCGGAGATGGGACACGACACAGGTATTTACCCCGTGTGATTAAGCGCCATTACTCGCTCTCTGAAACGTAACAAAAAGAAAACTAATCTATTCCAAAAGTATATTGTTATGTATGATAATATAATGTTCCACAGTCATAAATTAACCTGTGTATATTGTAACTGATAAACAAGAACGATCTAACCAAATTAGTCTCCTCTATCGTTCGGTATAACCCATTTCTTACGGATAACTGTTCACTTTTTCAAAATTCTGCAGAGATGATGGACGTTTATTCCACTCTTCTTTTTGGCACAAACAGCCAACTTCCGGATGACCTTCATACTTTTTCAATAGTACATATCCAAATACAATAAATATTCATCCTTGTGCCCACCCGGGCAACAAATTCGAGAAGAACCGGCATCTCCCACCTTGTCTTCCACTACCTTTCTCCACACACACACACGTGAAACGACGATACACGGCAAAATCAAGGGTATAAGTACACTGTTTGTCCAGATGCCATATGTTTGACCACTTTTGACAGATAAATTTTGACAGGTTGTTCGACTCTGTTTGTCCCTATTCGTTTTTCAAGATTGACACATATTTTTGTTTGTCCAGTACACCTCAATATTCAACTGTCAAAATTGGTCAAATAAGCTTCAAATTCTCACTGAGGTTCGTTATCTCTTCAGACAAAAATACTGATTTGTCGCCAATTCTTTGATTAACAGATTCATATTTTGTGCGCCTGATCGTTGACCAAACGTATCCTTTGGCGTTTACCCTTCCACTAACAACACCCGAATCCCCGTGACACCTATAGGCCTGAGAGTTGGTAGAGTTTTCTACACCTTTCTTAGGAGTCCAACTGACATTCCTTTTCCATCCCTCAGCAGTCGCAAGGACAGTTCTCGACCATTGGAGGATTGCGTCAGTCTTGTCTAAGAGCCATAGATTACCCAGACAACCAGTCATCGTATAAGATGTCGCATAAGATGTCAAAGTGGAGGCGATATGCGTACATTTTACATGCGCCTAAATGGAGGCATGCACGCATAAGGGCTCCGCTTTGTCATCTTATGCAACATCTTATACGATGACTGGTTGTCTGGGTACCAAGGAGAATACATTTTACTAAGGTGGCGCAGATAAACATTGCAAACCAATGGTTGTCTCTTTCACTCTTCTGGTGTTCTTATGCAACTAAAATAGTGACGTCACTATTTTCGTTGCATAAGAATACCAGAAGAGTGAAAGAGACAACCAGTGGTTTGCAATGTTTATCTGCGCCACCTTAGTAAAATGTATTCTCCTTGGTAGATTACAGCGCCGATTCGTTCGTTGGAGGCTCGATAGGGCTGTCTCGATGGTTGAATGTTCGCTAGTTGGGGCAAAACCCAACCACAAAGCACTGTCAATGTCAAAATCGATGTCAAAACGAGTTTGACGTCTGACCGCCGTCGCATCGCAGCTCCTATATACAGAACGTTTGTGCAAGTATGTGAGTGATTCGTGACGTATTTCTCGTCACTTGCGTGTGTCTAGAGCACTTTGTTCAGTTGTCAGTTGTCCCAACGAGCGAACACGATTCGCTAATCGGGGCGCAGTCGTGACCCAACCAACGAATCCGCGCTGTAGTCTTAAATCTATGTGCTAGGTTCGGACGGGAAGGATGTAACCCTCATAACAGCGGTCTAGGACTGTACCACCTACGAATTTGTGCGACTCGCTTAATGCTAATGCTAATTCTTTGATTAACAGTTCCAGCCCAGTAAAAATAGTTACCGAACTCGCAATTCTTGAATAAGTGTGTAGACAAAAAATTTACTGGTCCACTCCACGTTATCGTGCCGGCCAACAAATACTCGATTCTACGTGGAATGACAATTTTATGGCTTCTTGGAAATCATTCGCGCAACACTCGCACAGCGCCGGTCATTCTGCACATGTACGCTATCGCCTACCGTATGCCTTCGCTAACTGCACGCAACAGTTTCAACTAAAACTTCCCCATTCACAGGTGCCATAGCTGCAGGTGTAAGTGGCACTGCACTGCTTATCCTTATCAACGCGTCCGACTGGCGATGCGATACAAACTCAACGCTGAAAACGGGACGAGTTTCAGTTAACGAATGTCATCACCATCGACAAGCTTAGTATACACACGTAAGTATAGCACGTTGATTTGCTATAATTTATAAGCAAACGATTCTGACGAGCAGCGCGGTCGGCCGGCTGAAAATAAACATCGCGGCGATTAGTCAGTCTGTTTGTGCGAGTTCGAGTGGTCACCGTGTGATGTTGCTTGGCGAAATAAAATTCCGGCAAAATGTTGATGGTAAGCGGAACAAGAACGGTGAGGTGAAAAGTGCGATCTGAACTCCCAAAACCTACCGCGAAAATAGCAACGATTCGAAATGTGCGAAACGTGATTTTCAAAGTTTTGATGCAAAGTTGCAAGTACGACCCCACCCTGAAAAAAAGTGAAGGTTTTAATCGAATACATTACGTTACGTCAAGAAAGACCTTCTATGGAATGGAATATGGAATAGGCTGATAGAAATAGTTGTCCTGTGCGCTGTTATTTCTAATCTAGAAGTGGTGGACAATTCAAGTGAAATCGAAACTGTACAACCAGCCTATCTTGTGAAGAGTTTTAAATTTACTTACATGTTTCATGTTGCATTACAATTCGCTTCATTGAATCCATGCCGAACAACAAATTCTTCGCCGATCCAAATTGTTCTAGCAATAATGCCTATGTCGTCCGCAAAAAAAAACAAGTTTTAAACGGCTGCCTTTCTTGTGAATGAAACAGGGGACTCCTTTCTTGCACTTCTCCGGTAGCTGTTCAGTTTCTCAGATTCGATAGTCAGGTGCAAACAAATTTGGAGCTCGACTTGAATAGGTCGTATGTGCTTTTGTCGATATAAAATTCGATCAGTTTATTTTAGTTACTGTAGCAATATGAAAGATATTTTGGTGACTTTTAATGATGGAACGGAAAGCCTGTTTTGTGAGGATTCTGCCGTATGTATCAGCTTTGTTCAATTTCAACTGTTTCCGCTATAATAAGCGAATCCAGCTGATCGAATTTTTAATCGACGAAAGCACATACGACCTATTCAAATCGAGCTCCAGAAATGACAACTTTTCCAGACCCACCTCGATTAGTTTAGCTGCAATACCATCTTAACCAGCTGCCTTATAACGGGTTTGGTGGACTAGTGGCTACCGCTTCTCTCTCTCTCTCTCTCTCTCTCTCTCTCTCTCTCTCTCTCTCTCTCTCTCTCTCTCTCTCTCTCTCTCTCTCTCTCTCTCTCTCTCTCTCTC